>NC_041406.2:45946628-46064128 GCF_900747795.2 Erpetoichthys calabaricus
GCAACCAGCACAGTGGCTATTATAGTCTGCACCTGGGCTCCATTGCACAGTCTTCTCTTAATAACCTGCAAATCCCTGCATAAGGAATGCCCTCTATTGGGTTTTACACTACCATTTGATCTAATAAATTCTTTTGGCAGGAAGGGATACAAGCTGCTGCTTGAATCCCCTAAAGAAGCACATAATGTAATGGGTGAAGCATCAAGAAATATGAGGATAAATGGTGAGTAATCCTAAAGGATCACTAGCCTTTTAATGTAAAGGTTCTCCACTGCAAATGAGTCAGTGCCTGCAACTCAATCGGCTCCCTTAGTGAAAGAAAAAAAGCATAAAATGGAAATGAATTTGTCTCTTAAATCTCACCTTAATGTTTACATTTGCCACATAGCATTGGCTGGGGGTTATTTATTTAAATTAAGAGATATTTCAAATCATCCGTCGGTTAAAACGGCACAAATGTTTAATGAAGTGAGGTGTTTATAACTTATTTATATGCATCGCTTGTTGGCTTTATGAAAGCAGCTCTGTTATCATTTGGTCCAATTGGGACACGCTGACTGTTTGGGGCTGCCAAAGCAGACTGGAGACTTCAGCTCACAATGTTTACTGTTTTCAGCCACTAGCTAAAAATCCAGGATTAAGAAGTTGACATCATAAATTGGGAATGAAAAAGCTTAAAAAGTCATATATTAATGCCGTATGAATAGGCGTTCAAATACAATATTTATAAAAACCCTCAGCAGCAGCAAACAACTCGTCCTGAAGTCATTCATGCATGCAAACAGCGCGGCGGCGGCCTCGCAGCTCCAGCGTCCGTTGGTTTGAATCCCAGCCCTTTACTGGCTTTTCCCACGGTTACTCTGGTATTCCTCCCATATCCCAGAAGTGATTCTCAATATACAATTGAAAAGGAAAAGGCAGAAGAAAAGGCCATTGATTCAATATTCAAAAGAAGCAAAAAGGCTATTAACTAATAGAAACAGGTAAAATACTAAGTGCCAAAATAAGACAATGGCATATTAGTGTAATGAAAGTAAGAATACATTCTATAAAGAACAAACATAATGGTTGAATGAAAGGAAATATAAAAGTAATAAAATCTATACTGTAATTGTTGCAATGACTACTTGGGTACACAAAGACATTATGAAACCTTCTGAAAAGCCAACCCTTAAATCTTTTTAAAGTATCTAGAGGTGAGTGGAGCAGCTGAGATTTGATTCACATGCTGTTTTTATGAAAGTGACACTAAAATACTATACGTTTTGCATGTTATTTTGCAATAGCAAAACCTGAAACTCACTAAAAAGAGGGTTTTCGGGAGATTGAATATTTTTGGGGGTTTAAAATAAGGAATATTGCTTTCTAAAGCCTTGTTCACTTGTTAATTTGTACCTGTGTTTTTTCTGCAGCTAATGCCCTGCACACCAGTAAAATCAATGTCATCAGTGCCTTTAATACTATCCAGCCATCATTATTAAGAGGTAAACTCAGAGATATGCAGGTGGACAACCCTGTGGTGTCCTAGATAATGTCGGGCAGACAGTAGTTTGTGAGGCTGTCTCTGATATGCATGTGAGCAACACTGGAGCACCACAAGGAACAGTTCTGTCTCTGCACACTTCCGACTGTAAATATAACACCAGGTCATGTCACTTGACGAAATTCTCAGATGATTCTGCACTTATGGCAGGTGTTGATAAAGGTGATGAGACACAGTATAAGAGTCTGTGGAGAACTTTGTTTCTTGGTGCAAATAGAATTGTCTGCATCTTAACATCAGCAAATCTAAGGACCTGCTTATTGACTTTAGCCTCCATGTCTGGTCTATTATTAAAGGATGGGATCCAATCCTACAAATACTTAGAGGTCCACATTAATGACAGGTTGGACTGGTCTCGCAACACAGAGTAACAATGTAAGAAAGGGCAGAGCGGGCTCTTCTTCCTTAGGAGACTCCACTCCTTTAATGTGGAAGTGACATCCTTCATATCTGCTACAACTGTGTAATAGACATTGCGATTGTATACACTTTATATAATACCTCACTGTGACTGAGACTGACAATCAGGGTTTTTCTCTTTCTTTGAAAATTTTAGTGTGTGTGTGTACTGTATATATTTATTTATCTACCTATGTATTTATTTATTTAAAGAGCCTCTGGATAAAGTCAACTTTTCCCACAGGGGACCAATACACTGAGGTGTGCTGGGCTGGTAACATCACTTCAGGAGAGGCCCTCCGAATTAACAATGGATCCCCTGGAGGTTATAGAAAAGGAGAGAATTAAAACAAACCTGAGTGTCATTATGAACAATGCTGCACATCCTCTCTCTGATACATTAACACTGAGGACTTTCAACCAACAAATTATTATTCAGCAGGTGTGTCAAGAAACATAACCAATGTCAATACATTTGCATAATGTCTCACTGGGACTGGAACTACCAAGGCAGAGGTTTTCTTTTTAGTCATTCTGATGTGTGTTCAGACCATAGTGTGCATGTAACCCTATTTATGCATTTATTTATTTAAACACCTTCTGTATCTATCTATCTAAATTGGCCCAATGTAAGTCAGTGTGGGTGTGTATGTGAGTGTGTCTTGTAATGGGGGACACCATCCTGCCTTGACCCCTGTGCTTCTGGGATAGCCTCAGAAATTGAATTGGATGAAGTAGGTATGAAAATGAATATGTAAATAAAAAGAATGGAAACAGTAGGCAACACTTTCTTTAGGTCTTCCTCATTACAGATATATCTACAGTATCTATATATATAAAATCCAACGTATGTCTGTCTGTCTGTATATCTATCTATCTGACTATCACTTACAAGGCAAAGGACTACAAGCTGCAATGAATATTAGGAAATAAAATAACAGATTGTTAATTTTTTTAAACAGAAAATCTGATATGTAAGGAGCAATGACTTTAATATTACGCATGTGGCTTATTGCCTAAGAAGCTGCATTGTAAAGCAGAAAATTGCTGGTCTGATCTTCTTGTAACACTGAATAACTAAAGTGCCACCTCTTCAATTATGGAGCATGGAAAGACCTTATATATAGAGATTTATATTGTATCTTTTCTGTGTCACAGAAAAATGCATTTTCTGTAGCTTTTAAAGTTTCATTTCGGTGAATTTTTCAAATTTTCCAACCAATTCACCTCACCTGCTGTACCATAGATGAAGACAAAGTACACCCCACTGGCTATCCAGCAGTCAAAATAACTTCACCTTCTCCTTCTGCCAGTCTGTTCTCTGCAGCCTATCATCCTGCCATCAGGCAGATCAAGTTGTATGTGATCTCTACAGACTCTGTAACAGCTAACAAAATGACAAGTTGGGAAACATGCAAAAGGTCTTTTATGGATTACATTACCATATAATGTATCAAACAGAGCATCAAGATAGAACATTTTATTTAGTGTATAGCAGGTAGAAAATACTGCACATCTTTGATTAAAAAGAGTGAAATTTATCAGAAAAAGGGAGAAATCTGATAGGGAAATGCCATCTGTCTTTCACTTCAGCAGGAAAATCTGGACAAAGAAAGGGAGATTCAACAGAACATCGTCACTTACTGTAATTGGCGTATTTCAAGCCAAACACCGTGATAAAAATGGACAGATTGGTCAAATGTTGTGCTTGATTGACCTGCTTTTGGAGAAAACATGCAACAGTATGTGACTTTCCCTGGTATTACAGATACAGGATCTATTTAAGAACAATTTTATGAATCAGTAAAGCTCATCGTATTATTTCATTGTCGGTGCTCTCATTTTGGTAGAGTCCATGGTGTGCAGTAATTTTTATCATATTCTGTAGTAAGTAAAACTACAAATACAGAAGAATTCTGTCATTTTTGAAAATAAATGACACATGATGGAACTGGCCACTGATTGGTTGTTTATGAGGTTTTAAATTATACAATTGCTTTTATTAATACTCTCATGTTCGATTATTTTTATTATTCAAAGTCTTACTGTTTGTGATGAAGGAACAAGTACAAAATACAAATCGACACGTCTTAAGTAATATGTGGATAGATCTTTTTGTTTATTTTGTGTTTGCGTTTTTACAAATGCAAAACTATTTATCATTCATCTTACTGATTTCTATAGGTGATATATTTGTTTTTATTGTTAATAAACTTAAGAATACATGTTTTTGTTTTAGAATGTAAGTTATATATCTACAGTAAGTGTCAAATGTTTTAGCTTTTAGTAGCTGCAAAAATATTTAAAGATACAACAGGTGTGAAAAGAATGAGTCTCAACACACATAAAAAGATCTGGGGCAGCCACCCATATATTGACCCTGGCTGCAAAAGGGTATTTTGATAAAGCACTGATGTGCACAGTTCCATTTCCAAAATGAACTGATTTGGTTGTAGAAATATGATGGCTTTAAAGGCCAAAATTGGAAGTGACGTCATCTATAGCCGGAACCAGAAGTGACTTCATCTCTTGGCACCAGAACTGGAAGTGACGTTGTTCTTGGCGCCGGGACTGGAAGTGACATTGTTGTTGTTGGCACCAGGACCGGAAGTGACGTCATCAATGTTGAATCAGGTAGATTTCCCCGTATTTGGCCTGCAGAGACAACAGAAGCAGGTTTAGTGCACCCCGTCACCCCCTGGCCTGGCGGGTAATTACCTTCATTTGGTCCATTCATCTTCCTCCTAATTGTGCATGTCTGACAGAGGTCAAGTGTTAAAGAGTCAAACTGTCACCTCAAATGATCGGCAAAAAATGTACTTTGATTTTGTTAATTATTGACAGCATTATGAGTCTGATATCAACAGAGCCAAAATAGGTGAGGCTTTCAAAACGGCTAACAGTACATTATTTTGCTTTGGTCCACTAGTTTAAAAACAATAATAATAATAATAAAATTACATAATTGGTATCTGGGAGCTTTTTAAAGTGATAAAATTGCTGTGAGTTTCTACTGGAGTTTAAATAAGTTTTGTATTATTTAATTACAGTTTGTCCCTTGTGATTTGTGGGCTTACAATTCACTGCTTGCCTATTCACGGAATTGTCATCAATAATTTAATGGAAATTATTTTGCGATTTCTGTGACCTACTGCAGAAAACCGCAGATGACACTGTAGCCCTGCTACTTAAATAGACTGTATAAGCGAGAAACAAAAGGAGTAGTGCATCATTTTGCAGCTTTGGCGGTTGACGCAAGAGCTGTTGGGTAAAAGATGAAGGTGCTGGTTTTAAAAGTGAGCTATAACAAGCTGGCAGGATCACAACTGGTGGTGTCTTTTGTTGACACCCATCGGATTTGAGTTTTTTCAGGATTTATGTTCTTGTCCTGTGGCCTTTTATTCCTGTGAATTTGTCTGGGTTGGAAAACATCTTCGCCTGGGAGCGCTCCCAACTTCTACAAATCTTCACATGGTAGGACAAAACTTTGAATAAATTTCACAGGGCTGTTCCCAGGGGATTTTATTTTATAACTACACAACCTTCATCTGCATCTGCGGAACTGGACTATGTCAGGAGTGTTTATTATTTGTTGGACTTCTTTTGTATCTGTAGCATTAATCATTTTTTTTATTTACTACCATAAATATACACATACATTTATAATTTTAATTTTATAAAAAAGTTACAGTTCACTAAAGAACTGCTGAAATGTGCACTTTGTCTGGGGGATGCCACACATCTCTGTTTAGGCAGCCAGTCTTACACAGGTGATTTGATTGGACAGTGATTGTTCTATCTCATATTTCTTGCAACATTTTGTATCTTATTTGTTGCAATAAAATTACAATGTACAGTAATCAAGGGATTTTCACATTCATGGGGTCCTGCACCTCTAACCACAGCAAATCGCAAGAGTTTACTGTATTTGTGTTTTGGGACTTGTGTGCTGTGAATTGCCTTTTTACACAAATTCTTTTGCCTCTTTTTGCTCTTTTGGGCATTTTGTTACATTGGGTACCCCATCTCTTCAATGGCATTTTGATTTAGTTTGGGATATTTCGTGATATTTTTGAACTGTAAAAGCTAGTTTGTCCATTTTGGGTCCTGCTAAGCAAGAAGCCAGCAGACTGTAGTTGCGTGACTAGCTGGATTGGGGTGAGCCTCTTCTGGGTTCACCAATGAAGCTCCTGGCCTGCTTTGTGGCTATTTTTGGAGGCCACAGCATTCTTTCGCCATGTCTGGAACTCCATTTCACAACAGTAATTCTTTAACAATGCTTAAGAAAAAGCTTTTTTAAGAGTCATGAAAACAATTAAACAACACTGGCCTGTCTGATAATATGATTAGCATCAAGAGAGCAAACTAAGAATGAAAAGTCCATTTAGCGATATTTGCACGTTGGTCTGCTGTTCATACAGCACCTCTGTTTTTTTGAATTAATGTTTAGTGTTCTGTCCAACACGTTACCACCTCTGCCAATGATTGTTTAGGGCACTGGGAGAGAAAGGGGTGGCCCAGGATTAAGGATTTGTTTGAATATTTTATGAAACCATTCAGAATAAACTGTAGCACAAATATATTCTGTAAATTCTCCAGTGAAGCATAGGTTAGTGTATAGCACACTATAGGCATAAGCTACAATTTTTCAGCAGCACTATTGATTGTATTCTACTCCCTTTTCCCTCATTCCAACAGTAACATTAACAAATTAATTTTTCCCCAGCCTCACCCATCGGTAGTGTTTGTCAAATATTGCTGACATCTTTGATTCTGGATACTGTAAATTGCTTGTGTCAAGCATAAAACTCCTCAAGAATGTGAGCGCTGAGGATTTTATGTCTTCTTCCACCTTCTTCCTCAAGAGAAACTACATCTCACCAACCGCTGTGCTAGAGCATTGAGAAGCACACTCACTTCAGGAATACAGTAAGCGTAATTCATGTTGTAATCCTACTTTGACATCTCTTTTTGTTTTGCTGATATGTGTTTGCTTCTCACTGTTCTCCTTTAGCCTTCACCACAGTCTTCTCTTTAAGATTGATGGAATATAGTTTGGGAGGAGTGATTTGTTAATAAATTTTATCTTGAATGTTCAAATAGGTTAATCATATTTTTCCATGCACTAAGTAGCTCCACTACTGCGTGAATACACGTTTTATAATTAAGAAGCAAATATGCTTTCATTAGTTTGAACCATGTCTCTCTTTAGACATTTTTTTCCTTTTTTTGCTGACCCTTGAGGGTTGCACAATGAGACACTATTGCTTTACAGGGCCTGGACCCCAGTTCAATTTGTGTTTCTTTTTTTGTATTTCTGTGTAAATACCATTCTCTCAGGTCTCATGTTTCATCCAAATGCTCTTACAGTAGATTGACTTAAAACAATAAGCTATTATTTATTTTGATTCTGGCTGTATTCTGTTTTCTAGGTAGTTATCCTGTCGTTAGGGGGATGTGTCTCACGGGGTCGTGACCCACAGGTCATTGCAGACATGGGGTTAAAAGGTTGCCCAATTTACTACTCATCTGTGCTGTAGATAACAAACTTTGCTTCTTGCCTTTATAAAGAATATTTATTTTTTGATCTCTGGTTTTCTGACTTTAGCGACATTCATAGACACTGATTTTTCTGTTCTTGTTTGGTTTTCACACTTCGGTTTTTTGATCTCCTGGTTCTGGCCATGTTTTCTGTGTTATATTTTTTTCCTGGTTGCCCTTTTAAAACAAGTTGGCTTACTGACACAACACATGCTTTTGTTTTCATTTAAATATCCACCAAATAAACTTATCCACTGCTATAGGGACAGGCTCAGATGAGGTTTTGCCAACAATAAGGAAGGAACTAACTGTCCACATACTGTCAGTCCATCCATAGGCATGATTGGTCCTGCTCCCGGACTCATTCCCACTGTATTCCAGAATAACCTACCATGCTTTCTTTTGTAAAAAGCAAAATGTACCACCAAGAGACATATCTGAACATGCAATGGAAACCCATTTAAAGACATATGATTTTTGCTTTACATAAACGAAACGCACCTACTTTAAAGTTAAATTCATTTTTAAAACAGTGAAACTTAACCACAATTTAAGGAAAGAAACGTATTACTTACAATACATTAAACCTCATGCACACTTTTAACTAGGAGTTAATTGTGACGGTAAACTAGAGCTTGTCATTATTCAAATTTTAGCAGCTTCCTCCATCTATGGTGAGTCCTTAGGACATCTGGAATCCCATTGTCCTTCACTCTTCCACCTTAATCGCCTTTTCTTTCTTTCACTATCCTCTAACTCCAGACTAGTATCCATTTTTTATATTTGTTAATTATTAAAGCTTCACCCAAATCAGTCCTTGCTATGTTTAACTGGTTTCATCACCTCTCAAACAAACAGTCACTCAGTGTGATGGAAGTCCATTTTCTTAAACAAGCATTTCTTCAAAAATCCTGAATCCAGCACATACAGGTTAAAATTCTTCATCAGACATGGCCTTCCCCACAAACACATCATCTAATGGTCCAAGTCCTCGACGTTGTTTGCCAGCTTTGCTCATTCAATGCCCTTAGACCTTCCTCTGCACGATCTTCGACCACCATTCTGTTTCGTCCCATGTTTATGTCTCCTAGTTCACTTCTTTCAAGTCATGTCTCACTGTCCCCAGAGGTATGGTGCAACATGTCTCTATTTTAAATGTTTTTTGGTATATTAGTTGGACATTCAACATAGATGCTGAAGGACGGAACATCTGGATTTCTTCATTTTTTTGTATTAAATAATTATTTAATATAGCTTTTTCTTCTTTGTTTTTTTATGGCACCGTGTCAATTTTTGTGAGCACAGATATTTTGTGGAATGGTTGCCACCATTTACTATGGAGAAGCCCAGAGGCATGTGGTGAATGACATTACCAACGCAACTCTATAAAAGGTTGATGCCATGCATTTCCTGCTTTTGAAATTTAAGAATAAAACAGGAGAGTGTTGTACCGTGTTAGCCATAGATTAAGCAATTAAACATTTCACCCTACTTTTTCCTGTATGAATAAAACAGGGAAATTTTGACAAGTGTGTCATTCTTAGTGATTGTCCTGGTTATCGAAAACAGTGCTTCGTATTTTTGCTTTGATTTTGGATTGCATTTCTAGTCAGCAGCTTTGATACTTGCAAGTCATATGGTTTACTTCTTCTCTTCTGGTCAATTTTAAAATTATTACTAGCCAGTTCCTTCATTTCAGAGAATAAAATGTTGCTAATGCTGGACATCTTCTCTTTATTATCTCTCTCTTCTCTGCAGCAGAAGTTTATAAAAGTGTTATCTGTGGCAGTGAAGATCCTTTTAATAACTGGTGTCCTCTCCTCCCTCTTGGAAATCTCCTTTCTGTAAATCCCTTACAGTAAGAACTTTCTGCCATGCAGATCAATTGCTTGACCAGCTCCACAATTCAGACTTGATCTGGTGCAGTCCAGTTGGTTATGAGCTGGGTGGAGATTGATCCAAAATAGACAATACCTTCCTTTCATTAAACATTGTCACCAAGTACATTGTCTCTCTGCTTATTCTCTTCTTAACTGGTAGCAGCTCCCTTCATGGCTCAAGCTTCTGGTTCCCATTTGGCCTTCTGGACGGAGAAACAGTTTTTCTCTTGGTCAGTCATCAGGGCAGATCTATGGTGAGTGGCTTGGTTTTTTGGGGTGGAATGTTTGCATTACTACTATTTCTGTTTATTATAATATTTTGTTGATTTTTTTTACCAATTAAAATGTAATAACAAAAAAAGTTCTAGAAACATTGCTGAGATAAACCTGTGGTGGGGTGGCAGAACTTGATTCTATACCAATGGCACATAAAAAATATTTTACTTAAATTTGCCCAAGCACAGCCACCACTCTGTATAATTCATGGTAATGAGACTATTTTTATTACATTCAACAAGTAGCTTTAATACTGTGTTTCACAATAATAAACATCAAGCTTTTCAAGTAGGTCATTAGAGAGATTTCTTAACATTCAACATATTCCAGTGGGGGCAGAAGATACATTGCAACTAATCTTCTAGTAATGTCCATTGGACTAAAATACATTTTTCTGTACAATCTCTCAAGTCCAATGAATTTGTTTAACAATTAATCCAATATGCCGAACCCAAGGATATCTTTAATCCACTTGTATATCAACATACTTAACTGAATCAATAAACTATGTTTACTCTTCTTTCTTTTTATTACTGTGATTTTCATTTATTTACTTATTTTGTTAAGAGATGCTTGAAATAAATCTTAATGACATATTATAGTCTCTGAAAAGTGATATACTAAACATAAATCCAATATTTTTTGTTTTTATATTGCTAACATGTAAATTAAATGTTGTATTATATACAGTATACAGTACAATACATATTATGTAGATATAATAGTTGTTTGCTATCTGAAAAAGTTTCTTTCATGGTGTTTACTTGGATATTGATATAGTATATATTTTATATATTATTTCAGGTGTATATACATATATATATATATATATATATATATATATATATATATATATATATATATATATATATATATATATATATATGAGGGGGGACCCAAAAATAACCGGAATTTTGTTGTTGTTAGGTTGGTACCTATAGTACGTGGTTGGGCCGCTAGGGCGATCTAGTTACACTCCTCACAAGTCAGTCTGCCAAGTGCCATCAGTCTGGAAGGTTGTGCTTGTGTTCAGTGAATTTTTTTGTAAAAGTAGTTTTGTGCATGCGGCGTTTTTTTACGATGGGCGATTATCGTGAGCAACGCGCGGCAGTGAAATTTTGTTTTCTTCTTGAAAAAAGTGTTGCAGAAACTATTGTTATTGAAACGGTGTGACAACCCTGAACCACCCACCCTACTCACCGGATTTAGCTCAGTGTGATTTCTTTTTGTTCCCTCGGATGAAAAAAGACTTGAAAGGAAGGTGTTTTGCTGACGTCGAAGAGGTAAAACAAGAAATGACCAGAGCATTAATGGGCATTATTTCAGACGAATTTAAAAAATGTTTCGAACAATGGAACAAACGGTTAGATAAGTGTATTTCCGCCAATGGAGAGTACTTTGAAGGAGACTAATTGTAGTTTGTACAGAAAATTAAATTAAACACGTTTTAAAAATATTTCCGGTTATTTCTGGGTCCCCCCTTGTATATATACACACACACACACACACACACACACACACACACACACACACACACACAGAACATACAGTTAAGCCTATAGGAATGTAACGCCGAACAGCAGCATTACAATTGCTCCTTGCTGGGTTTTATCTTATATGTCTTTGTGGTCTTATTTTTCAAGTATTTCTTTTTATGATCCTTCAAGTTAAAAAAAAACACCTAATGGGAATTCCAACCTGTGAATTCCCAGCATGATAGCTGGCATAGGCACTGTGAGGAATTTTCTCATTGTTCTTTTTAAAATGATGAATTTTTTTCTCCACTGTATTACAAAAGCCTATGCCTGCTCCTCAGAAAAATGTTTAACTGCATTATTCAACAATTAGATGTATTTTTGGCCCTAGTGTGTGCTTGGTGTGTGGGTGTCTTTGTGTTTGTCCTACGGTGGGTTGGCACCCTGCCCAGGATTGGTTCCTGCCTTGTGCCCTGTGTTGGCTGGGATTGGCTCCAGCAGACCCCCGTGACCCTGTGTTCGGATTCAGCGGGTTGGAAAATGGATAGATGGATAGATGTATTGCATAATTCCTCATATCATTACTGTTTTTACTTTTACATGTTTTATTGTTGTTTTTGAATTATTATTTTTATATTCTTATATATTTTCTGTGATGTTTGTAATTATATACAGTAACACTCCTTTAAATGTCCTAATATTCCTTGTCATTTATTGGGGATTGCCCAGGAGGCGGGGCCAGCCTGATGTCACCAGTCCTGAGCCCTCCCACCAGCTATTTAAGCAGAGCAGAGCAGGCTCATGAGCAGGAGAACATTATTTGTAAAGGAGTTTGTAAGTTCTGTTATTTTCTTTGGATTTTATGGTTTTCCTGAATTATTTTACTTATACCCCAGTTTTCTTTTGGATTGGGAATTTGGATTTGCTTGTGGTAGGACTGCCATTTAGGCAAATTCATTTGTCTATTTTTGCTCTTTTGAGTGTTTTGCTTGCATTTGTCTATTTTTAATTAAGATGCTTTAATTGCCCTTTTGTACAAAAGCCATCGGTTTACTGTCCATCTGTCCACTTGTAGGGCTTTTTTGTTACATTCTGGGACATTTCTTATTTTTCTGCCAGCTTGCCTTGTCTGTGGGTCTGCTAGGCTAGAAGCCTGCGGTTAACAGTCTTGAGTCTCCTTGGGCAGACTGGTTAGGTTATAGTCCTGCCTTTATGGTCCTTTTAGGAGGCCTTATACCCATTATTTCTACATTTAGGATTTCTAATCACAGTAGTTCTGGCTTTTAGAACCATCAGAAAATAAAACATACATGCAAAAGAAGTATGCAAGTCTGTTGCATCATTATGAAAAATTATTCTCTGCAGATTAAACTAGCTTGATAAAGCATTGATAGACATCAATATTTGTAAATAAATCAAAAAATCCTAAAATATATTTCTCCAAAGCAGGTTGTTTCCAAATCCTGTATGCAATGAGACAAATCTGCTTTTGCATTTTGTTACCAAGGAGGGTCATGACTGGTGTATGGATACTCACTAAGATAGATATTCATTAAGATAACTCTGCCCCTCACTCCCTAGCTTTAAAAAATATCAATTGGCTGCAGTTTCAAATCACCTTTAAATGATTTTGAATCATTTTTACAAATTTCCCCTTCACAACTGATAAAGTACTGTGCCTTTTAGTAGGGGGTGCTGCAACACCCTTAGTAACCCCATTTCCACACCTATGGTTTTCTTATTCACACTTATTAATTGACTAATGTGATATGGTCATGTGATCTACAATATATGATGAAAATATTCTGGTACACATAAAGTTCACTACACTGTATGTAGGGCAACCATTTATTTTCTGTTGTATTACCTTGCTTCAGACTGTCACTCTAACAGTTAAAATAAACCATTGGAATTCCCTGCAAAAATTGTCAATGTTATGCCACTGTCAGCATGAAAAACTATTACAAGATAGTTTATAAATAGAGTTAGAAGACTTAAAAGACCATTGAAATGTGGTTTATACAGTCGTTGGCACCACAGCATGACAGGTCCTTAAGTGTGAGTTCAGGTCCCAGCCAGATTACGGTGTCTGTGTATTTTACACATTTTCCCCCAGGTTGGACTGGAGCCTGGGATTGTTAGGAGCGGTTTTTGGCTCTAAATCATTAGCTATTTTTTGCTTTTCACTAACTGTTTACCCTGTGAACAACGCTAAAAAAGGAAGGTTGACGATCTGTTCTTCATTATTTAAGAGCTCCTGCCTTAGGTTGTGATCGTGCTGCGTGTTTGTGTGAAGGCGCAATGGTATAGTGGCCAATGCCTGCTGTCATGGAATCAGTGTCCTGGATATCAGTCCTGCATCTGATCAATACCTGTGTGGAGTCTTCATGTTTTTTCCATGTTGACGTGGCTTTTAATGGAGATGCTGTTGTTTTCCTGTCAGCTCTATGCTGTCCCATGAGGATGTGTGCATGAGTGGGCCTCCCAGTCAGGCTAAATGGCTGTGCTGCCAAACTAGACAGTACGAGTCTCGCTCCTCACTCAACCTCTCGGAGGTCTGTCCAAGGGGCTCCCTGCTCTCTGCCATTCTCCTGGTATCTTTGATCCTGGCAGCCTTCTGCAAACTGAGAATCTCTTCATAATATTTGGTTAATCTGCAAGTCTAAATTGGAGCCATGTGAATCAGTGAGTGTTGGTGTGTATGTACTCGTAGTGTAGCCCTGAAAGAAGGTGATTGATACCTCATCCAGGTTTGGTTCCTACCTATGCCTGATCTTGTCAAGAGAGGGTCTGGCTTCCAGCAACTGAGCATTAACAAAGTTCTACTACCGGACGGATCAAAGGATATTTACTTTATTAATTTATTTAAATTTAATTTATAATGCTCCTAATAGTGATAATATAAGTAAACTGAAATAAAAACTACATCATAGTAAGCCACAGAAATTCCAAAAGAGAACAAAGGAAAATATACCCTAATCCTGGAATAAATATACCTCTGGAGGCCCACAGACATTAAGACGAGAAAACGTCTATCTGTTCTAAGCCAGATGGCCAATGGCCCCTCTCTGGGCATTTGAAAACTATGTTTTCAAGTTACAACATTGCAGGATAGTGTGTGTAATATTGTCTGAGTACGAGAAATGCCTGCGGCTGTGCTGGATGTGACACTGATAAAGATAATACTGTAAATCCTCACTATCCACAGATTCCATTCCTGCAGATTTACTTATCCGCTTCCATAAACGTGTATCTGTGGCCATGAGCAGTAGGAAAAAGGCCATGGGAGCAATAACAGGTCTGTGATGCCCTTGCACACACTGTACTGTATCAACCATTGCTGAGAGGCATGGGTAAACCGCTGTACCTCATTTCATAATTGGGACTGATGCTAGCACTTGTTCCCTATGAACCTAACCCTGCCACTGTCCTGTCCAACCTCCCCTTGGCTGTTTGTTCCCAGCCCTGAGAGTCCTGCCCAGTCGTACCACACAAACCCAAAAGTCTCATGATATGTTCCCATAATCGCCCTCTCTGTTTTTGGCCAAAAAGTTCCAGGTACCTAGATTGTCTGCTTCGGTGTAGTGGTTTAATGACTTAATTCTTCTAACTTCTGTTGTGTTAGCAAGTCTTTATGTCCTGATAATATTCCACATGTTCTGTTTTATACTGTTTTTCAGATTTATTGCACTTTAACAATGGCAATAAAGTGTAGAGCTAATGAAAGTGTTTTGCAAGATGCTCCTAATCACAATCATGTTGTGATGAGCTTTGTTGATTTTTGGTGCACAAAATTATGTGTTTATGGTAATGGGTAGCAAAAGTGTATAGTGAATAGGAGGAATCTTACCCCATTTTTCCGATCAGATCAGCACTTTGGTATCCATGGCTTCCATTTCTCAAAAAAGGATCACAAGAATTGACTATATCTTCCATTCAGTCCGAGTTTCTATTCCTAAGCCAATAACTTTGTGAAAGAAGTAATAAAACCAATAATCATTGCAGAACATCAAGAAGAGAAAGAAACTGAGACAGACATAATGAAGATCGATGGCCACAAGGAGCCAAACAGCAGCTCCCAAAGGACTGTGCTAAGCTGTTCTTATTTATAACATACCCGTCAGCTTTGAACAAAGGGGAAAAAATGTAAACTGCACACAAAAGATAATGCAGCCAGCAATCAATTGCAGATCTGAGGTGGACGTGCCACCTGCTTGACCACTCTGCACCACTGCATGATGCAGTGCATCTTGGACTTAAGGACTGGCCTGCTAAGCTCAAAGCTGCAGGTTCTATACTCCGTACTCATCGCCTGCCTCTGAAGTCAGAGAAACCTCCTGTACTTTAGAGAAAATAGTGAGTGTTCTGAATTGTGTTTGCCGGGACAGCGTTATATAAATAAACCTAGTTGTTAGTGTTTTTAAACCGTGATGGCTTGATATTTGAGCATATGTCTACATTTTGTAATCAATATTTGCAGGCCTCACTAGTTAGAAACTATTGAATATTATGATAACAGCTTGAAGTTATTTCCTGCTAACAAACAAATACAGCAAATTGTGCATAAAGCCAATTTCATTATCTGAGCAAGGCTCATTTAATTATTCTAATTCATCTTCCTTGCCTGTTAAAGAGTGAAGTTATTTCTATATATGAGCTGTGTATATTTACCAACATCATGTGCATATTTCATTGTGCACTTTCATCTGAAATGACATGAATGACTTTCAGTCACACTAAAGTTGTTAATGCTGTCTGACAGAGCTGCAAAAGAGAGGCATCAGGATGGCATCTGATGAACCTCTCTGACTGTGAACAGCAGACATCTCAAATCTGGAGACACTTTATTTAATCCCAGAAGTTTTGTTTGCCCTCTGTCTCTACCAGGCTCCTTCTATTATGTCAGCCTGGAATTATTATAAAGTACAAAGCCTCCGAGAGGAGCCGGGTCACCCACTTTTCCTTTTCCAGCAGTCGGAGCAGCCCCACCATGTACTGTGGTGCTCCCGGGATCAGTTTACTATTATGTCGTATCGTCTTCGCAGTCCCCTGCCATATGCAATGCAGATGAGACATGTTGGGATTCTGTTAGACAAAGGGAAATGCCTGCCAAGAGTAGCCTCATTCCACCTAAAGCAATGCATTTGTTGTTCATCCTTGCTTGCCTCTGATCGTCCACTTTGGTGGTGCTGCAGCTTGGACATAAGAGGCCCCCGGGAGCTGGAAAGTGAATAAAGCAAATTAAAAAAAGGGAGACAGAGAGAAGGAGGAAGAATAAGCATTTTTCATGCTTTTTGTTTAATGCTGTTTCCAAAAATAATGCAGCTTGAGAAACAGAAGGTGAGGTTTATAAGAGAAACAAAATGTTTCATTTGGGAAGGGTTGTAAGTACCTGATTCTTCCCCCTTCTCCTCATCTCCGTTTAAAAATCTGCAAATCCATTCGCTAAACAGCTGCACCTCTGTACTGAACAGATAACAACCTGTACAAGCCAGGCTTTGCTGTGAATCGCTGCTGATAGGCCTGAATCTCTGAGCTTTTTTTAAATGCTAATGACAAGGAACATTTCCGAAGCCAAAATGCTCTTGTAGATCTGTCAATTGCTATTATGACTGATATTTGCTTGTAAGTACATACAACACTTGTTCACTGTGTCTTATCTGCCATGGTGCAGCATGCTGACCTACATACCATCAAGCACAATGTGATGCACAAACATGTTCAATACAATTTTTCATTTTTAACTTAAAAACAGAATGGGCTCGCCGAAAATCCAATAAAAGCCAGCATTCTTTCCACATAAAAAAATTCAATTATTTATTGTTGTTTAAAGAGAAACGGCTTGCTTTATAACTGAATGAACCGTATGCAGCTCCCTAAAAGAGGTCTGAATTCAAATTAGATTGTTGAGAGTTAATATGTTGGAATAAAGAAGAACTAAGCTTTTATTTCTAAAGAACAACAAACATAGACACTTTTCATTAAATGAGATCAATCTTTTTTTTTTTTGTTTCAGTTGCAAACGTATATTATTGTGAAATCTAACATAAAAAAATAAGTGTCACCATTGAGTGAAAACACATTGTTAGATGTAAGTTATTATATAAAGGCATCACTGTAGTGGGTGTAGGGTAAGATTTCACATCTGTCAAGTTGCTTAGAAACACCAGCTTCTTGTTACAAAAGTTATTTAATCTTTATGAAATGGATCTGCAGTTTCAAAAATCTATTTACAATATGGAATCTATGTCTTTGTTAGGCAGACAATCAGGAGAGAAGTCTTCTAGCTAACAGATTTTACAATATGCTCATTCATTTTTCCAAACTCTCTGATTCTGATGTGGGGCTGTGGAGAGCCGAAGCTTATCGTGGTGTGGCAACTTTGAATACAACTCAAGAGCCAACTCTGGGTAAGAGCGTGTCAGTTTCCAAGAATGGTGTGCGACTTGTTACGTTTAAAATGGAAACGCATCGGTTACGCTTCAGAGCTCCAGTGACGCAACTTTGACTCTTAGCCTTACGCGGACTGTTGGCTTCAGGTTTGCAAACAACATAAATGTGTGTATTTATGCCTCTATGTTGGCCAGGTGTGGCTTTACCCTACCATGAATTTGCACTGACTTAAGGGTTTCATTCATAGCTTTCAGGATAGGCAACAGTCAAGGGAAAAAAATATGGATGTTATTATATTTTTTATGTAACTATTCCAGCAACCTTATCACCTCTGTGGTTACATGATCACAGTTCTTCAACTGAAAAATCTTTACCTATCCTTTCTATGAACAGACATTCTCCATTTTTGGACTACAAAACCTAAAGGCCTATCTAAGGAGCATCGGTCACAGGATGGGAGCCAGTCTGAGACAGGACACCCGTTAGCAATACCGGAGCAACACAGCGCTAATAATTAATGTAAAATGCCTATAAAAATCATGTATTAACAGGACGCAGGATTTAAAGGAAAAAGAAAAATCTCATTTACTGCAGCTCTAGGGTCCCACTTGTCCACAGGCTTCAGCATTCAAAACCAGCATGTCTACTTAGCCAGTGCAGTGAGCAGTAAACATAATTAATAATCATAACGTTACATGACTGGTTACGTTTAAATAGCTACAGATAGATTATGTTGCATTTATACACACAAATGAAAGTAATTTAACTGCTCCTAGAAATGTTACACGTCATGTTGAGGTTTTTATCGGTTTTTTTTTGGGGGGGGGGCTGTATGAGCAAAGATGCTGAATGTCAAGCCCCTTTATGACCAACAACCACCCACTGAAGTTCTCTCAAGAGAACAATAAGAGACATAGCCCAGAGTAGCTAAAACATTTATTGGATTAATTTTTGTAAACAATATTTAAATAAGATAATAAAACATTCATCTTCCTTTACGTAGATTCAGGTTTGATGATCTTTTCTACAGAACAGCTGAAGAGCCAAAAACTTGGCAATGGGAAAGAAGGTCCTGTTTTTGCTGTCGGACCAGAGATAATATGCAAGCTGCCACCACAACCACTTACAAGTTATAAAAAGTCTTCACCCCCTTAGAAGTTTCCACATTTTATTGTTATACAACATTTAATCTCAGTGGACACTGATCAACAGGAAAGGGCTCTTTAATATCAAAGTAAAAACAGATCTCTGCAAAGTTAGCTAAATTAATTACAAATATAATACAACAGCAACAACAACATTTATTTCTATAGCACATTTTCAAACAAATGATGTAGCTGAACGTGCTTTACAAGATGAAGAAAGAAAAAATTAGGCAATACTAATTAACAAAGAATAAAGTAAGGTCCGATGGCCAGGGAGGTCAGAAAACACAAAATAATTGGCTGTATAAATATCCGTGCCCTTTAATACAACACCCCTAAATCATCACTGGTACAGTCAGTTGGTTTTAGACGTCACAGATTTAGTTCAGTGGGGATCACCTCTCTGGAGTTTCATTTGATTGCAATATAAATTCATCTTAACTGGTAAATCCAGCAGGTGGTGAGTCAGTATGGTGGCCTAACCTACGCAATGAGGACAAAAAAACACTCCGAGCAACTCTGTAAAAAGATGACTGAAAAGCACAAGGGTGGGGACTAGAGACAAGAAAATATCTAAGTCACTGAATATCCCTTGGAGTCCAGTTAAATTAGTCATGAAGAAACAGAAAGAGTCTGGCGCAGCTCTGAATTTGCACAGACCAGGCCGTCCACAAAAATGGAGTGATCGTGCAAGAAGATGACTTGTGAGGGAGACCACCTAGAGACCTATGAGAACTCTAAATTAGTCACAAGCTACCATGGCTAGTGATTGGAGAGACTGTGCATACAACAACTGTCATCCGGGTGCTTCACCAGTCGCAGCTTTATGGGAAAGTGGCAAAGAGAAAGCCACCATTAAAAAAAATGCATGATATCTCGGCTTGAGTTTGCTAGAAGAAGGGTCAATGGTTAAATGAGACCAAAATGTAACTTTTTGATTATTGTACTTTGGGGTAAGCCAAGCACTGCACACTATTTGCACCAAAAACACACCAGCTCCACCATGAAGCATTCTGATGGCAGTATTATGCTATGGGGTTTCTTCTCTACAGCAGGCTCTGGAAAGCTTGTGAGGGTAAAATGAATGCAGCAAAATACAAGGAAACCCTGGAGGAAAACCTAATGCAGTCTGCAAGACAACAACCCCAAACATAAAGCCAAAGCAAAATAGAAATGGCTTAAAAACAACAATGTGAATGCCCTGAGATGATTGTGTCAGAGTCCAGAAATCAATCAAATGTGAGACTGGACTTGAAAAAGGCTTCTCACTCACGATCAACATGCAGCCTGACCGGGCTTGAGCAGTTCTGTAAAGAAGAACGGGGAAACACCACAGTGTCCAGATGTACAAAGCTGATGAGACCTGTGTACACAGACTCAATGCTGTCATGGCTGCCAAAGATGCATCTGCTAAATCCTGACTTGACGGGGGTCAATACTTATGCAATCCATTATTTGGTGTTTTATATTCATAATTGATTTAGATCACTTTGAAGACATTTGTTTTCACTTTGGTATTAAAAGTCTTTTTCTGTTGATCAGTGTAAAAAAAAGTCAAATTAAATCCACTGTCATACAGTGTTGTATTACAGTAAATTTTTTATAGGCACTGCAGCAAACATATTCTAATGGCAAATGGATTAACCAAAGAAAACCAACACAAAAATAGGAATAAGCTGTACAGTACCTATAGATGGTAACCAGATTCTTAAGTAATCACAGGTTCTTTGGGCCACAAGTCACCATGTCAACCAATTGTTTTATTAATAAGGTGAAATGTTTCCTTTCATATTATTAACAGAAGTATCGATGGTAGTCTGCTCATATCTTCATAAAAAAGACATTTGACAATCCACTTGTCTGTCTGCTCCAGCAGCACCCAGAAACTACAAGGACTAGGGTGTTGATGTTGGTTTCAGAAAGAAGTTATTGAATCAGAAAGGTGTCATCACTGATTGAATTTGACAATCTTTACACCTTGAAGAGGAGAGATTAAATATTTTACACCTTTGAAAAGAGAGATCCTCATCACCCCATTCACTCAGCTAAACACATCACTTAGGTCACTGTTTGGAGTTTGAAGATATTTGTTTAGTGCTCTGCACTGCATTATTTAGACAGCTAGCCTTTGAGTTTCAGCCTCTGGTACATCAGGGTGCTTGGAGACTTCCCTCACAAGTAGCCCTATGACTTAGTTACATCATGTGCATTCATGAGATTGTTTATTATTTTACCATTTTTACCAAATTTTGTCCCACTGAACTGGAAAACCACTTAACATGTATGCATATAAATTTTAAAAAAGGATACAGTAACAGTTTGAGGATGAATCTGGTGACAGTATATACAGCACTGTCATGAGGAAAAGATTGAGTCTGGCTAAAGCATTAGGGTGGGCTTCTGAAAATTCAGAAGTTCAGCCCTAAGCCTTTTAATTCATAGCTGGCTAACTGATTTAGCTGGAAATATAAGCCTGGTTTATTCTGTTTCTTAAAGCAAACTTATTTCTTGCCAGCTCTGCTGCTATAAAAATGCATCCTTATTTTTAAATCTACTCTAACACTGGTTCAATTAAAATTTGCATAGCCGGTTTATGAAGTTTTGTAATCTTACCAGATGGAAGTACATGATACAGTAATCCCTCCTCCATCGCGGGGGTTGCGTTCCAGAGCCACCCGCGAAATAAGAAAATCCGCGAAGTAGAAACCATATGTTTATATGGTTATTTTTATATTGTCATGCTTGGGTCACAGATTTGCGCAGAAACACAGGAGGTTGTAGAGAGACAGGAACGTTATTCAAACACTGCAAACAAACATTTGTCTCTTTTCCAAAAGTTTAAACTGTGCTCCATGACAAGACAGAGATGACAGTTCCGTCTCACAATTAAAAGAATGCAAACATATCTTCCTCTTCAAAGGAGTCAGGAGCAGAGAATGTCAGAAAGGCAGAGGAAAATCAATAGGGCTGTTTAGCTTTTAAGTATGCGAAGCACCACGGCACAAAGCTGTTGAAGGCGGCACCTCACACCCCCTCCGTCAAGAGCACAGAAGGAGAAAGAGAGAGACAGAGAAAAACAAGCAAGCAAAAATCAATACGTGCCCTTCGAGCTTTTAAGTATGCGAAGCACTGTGCAGCATGTCGTTTCAGATAATCTTTCAGCATTTTTAGACGAGCGTCCGTATTGTCTAGGTGTGCGAACAGCCCCCCTGCTCACACTCCCCTACGTCAGCGCAAGAGAGAGAGAGAGAGAGAAAGTAAGCCGGGTAGCTTCTCAGCCATCTGCCAATAGCGTCCCTTGTATGAAATCAACTGGGCAAACCAACTGAGGAAGCATGTACCAGAAATTAAAAGACCCATTGTCCGCAGAAACCCGCGAAGCAGCGAAAAATCCGCGATATATATTTAAATATGCTTACATATAAAATCCGCGATGGAGTGAAGCCGCGAAAGGCGAAGCGCGATATAGCGAGGGATTACTGTATACCAATTCTGACGTGTGAGCATTAATTCTTACAGTTTCAATAGATTGTCAAGAAAATGTTACATCAATTATTATTTGTAATTATGTGATAATCTTGTTTGGGTTAGCTATACTGCTTTCACAGCTGGGAGCAGGATCTGCTTTTCATGGGCTGAAGGTGTACGGGGGCCAAAATTCTCTTAAAGTCGTCAGAATCATGGTTACGGACTTGCTTAATGTTTTCGTACTGAGTGGATGTGTACAGGCGTCCAATTCCTTGTTTGTACTTAATAATTGTCTGATCATTTTTAACTTATCAGTCCATTCACAAAACACTCCACTGTGGTGAACTTACTGTCTCCATATTCTGTAGAAAGCCTTCAATGGATTTCAGTCCTGGTACACCTTCAGTCCATAAGAATTGGATGACTTCTCGCTGCTCTTATTTGGGGAAAATGGAGAGTGGAGAGGCCATGTTTACTTCTAGAAAATAACACAAGTAATTGACTGATCAAGTTCATAACGGTACCACTGTGACCACAGACACAATGTTTCCACATATACTCATGACCCCCCAAGCTCTCCCAATCTGTCTACTGATTTCATAGGAAGAGTCACCAGAGACATGAATGTCACTGCCAAGGTAAGTAAACCTCTTGACAAGGTCGACATTCTCTCCACAGACAGACACACTGCTGATGGCCGTGCCCAAGAGGTCATTAAAGGCCTGGATCTTGGTATTTATCCAGGACACTCACAAGCCCAGACACTCAGACTCCTTGCTCAGTCTCTCGCGTACCCCGATCAGAGCCTCCATTGACTCCGCGAAGATCACCGCATCATCAGCAAAGTCAAGATCCGTGAATCTTTCTTCACCAACAGATGCCCAACAGCCGCTGGACCTCATGACCTTGACCAACACCCAGTCCATACAAGCACTGAACAAAGCTGATCCTCCAGCTCGGACGTTGGATATCTCTTGGTCTGGGGTTCTTGAGGCTGATCCTCCAATTAGCTGTGAACCACCCTTTCTCAACGAGATTGCACAGGTGGTGAACCAGCTGAGGGGAGGAAAGGCTGCAAGGATCTGTGGTATCCGGGGTGAACTTCTCCAGGCTGGTGGTAAGGCTGTCCTCCTGGCATTGCAAGCAATCTTTGCTTCCATTTGGGAGACTGGCATCATCCCAACTGACTGGAAAATAAGACTTGTCATCCCTATCTGGAAAGGGAAGGGTGATCGCCTGGATTGCGGCAGCTACAGGGGGATAACACTGCTCTTGGTGCCGGGTAAGGTCCTTGCTAGGGTCATCCTCAATAATATCCGTGATCACTTGCTCACCTAACAGTGACTGGAACAGTCTGGTTTTACGCCTAAGAAGTCTACCATCGACCGCATCCTGGCACTGAGGGTTCTCATGGAGCGCAAACATGAATATCGGCAGCGTTTCTTTGCAGCCTTTGTCGATTTTCATAAAGCGTTTGACTCAGTTGATCAAGCTGCCCTGTGGGACATCCTGAGGGTTCACGGGATCCCCTCGAGGTTGCTGGATATCATGGCCGGCCTGTACACTGGTACTGTGAGTGCTGTGCAGAGTGGAGGCAGAACCTCTGTGTTTTTCCCAGTTGATTCTGGGGTTTGTCAGGGGTGTGTTCTTGCTCATACTCAGACCTTCGATTGCCTTATATCTGTTCAGGTCATTTCTGATAAGATTTGTGAGAGCTATTCAGAGCATTTCAATATTAATCTCAATTTATCCTCCAATGATAAATTTCTGTTTTGCTAATGTTTATTTTAAGTTTGGAATTTTACAATAAAATAATGTTACTTGAGATGCAAAACCATTGGGGGGCCTCTCAACAACATAGCTAGCCTTACCAGTTCTTTTCTGTTCCATATATATAGTCAACCAAATAGTCATGTGATAAGGCCTGGTAAGGACTGGAGACTCAAGCAGTTTCCTGTGCTACAGGCCACATGAAGCCCTGATACTGTATTTCTGTCCTTCTTAATGATCATGGGCTATCACAAACAGGCAGTGCTATTCCCATAATTATACATTGTGTACCTAAAGATACCAGACAGCAATCAATCACTAACAGTGCTGAAGCAACCCTCTGCCGATGAGGAGCTGTCATGGCTCTGCCAGAGATCCTCCCCTGGCTGATGTTCAAAATCATGTTCGTTCTTTTGGTCATTTTGATTTTTTGAGTTACGTTAATTATGTTGATGCTACTTTTGTTGACTATGTGAATTCTTTTTTGTTTTTGATTTTGTTAATGTATATTATCAGCCTGTGTTATGTTCCATGTATTTTGTGGATGGTCCCACAAGAGGCGAGTCAGAGTTGGGAGTGAAGGACAAAGCTCGCCTGGAAGAGTAAAAGGAGAGAGGGGAAAAGAAAAGGTGGTGCTATCTGCCAATCACTACCAGGAATTGCTCTCCTCCCACCCTATAAATCAAGCGGGTCTCCCACAGTTCCTGTTGGTTGTTTTTGAACATGCCTAGAAATGGTGAGTTTTCCTGTGTTCATTGCAATTTCTGTTGATTATCGTATCTCTGACATTTCGGCCTTCTGCTTTGTTCTTTGATGTTGCCTTTAGACTCTGTTCTGGGGAGTGAGAGAAGACAGATAATGAAATGGAGTCCTCAATGTGCTATGAGGTAA
Organism: Erpetoichthys calabaricus; assembly: GCF_900747795.2. Classification (NCBI taxonomy): domain Eukaryota; kingdom Metazoa; phylum Chordata; class Cladistia; order Polypteriformes; family Polypteridae; genus Erpetoichthys; species Erpetoichthys calabaricus. Next base: position 45,971,410 of record NC_041406.2, read on the forward strand.
AAGAAAGACTAACTTATTCCTGCACTGCAAAAAATGCATATGCAAAAATTAGACAATAAGCTTTTAATGAGAGTTGTTTCATTTAGCAAAAAAAAATCTACCAATGGGGTAAGCAAAATTAATTTGACAAGATTTCTTAAAGTAAGCTAAATAATCGTAAATACAAATTTTTCGATAAGTCAATAATTCTTACAATAAGGAAAACAAGACTTAATGCCATGATATAAACACTTTTCACTTGCTTCGATTTCATTTTTTGAAGTGTGGATGGCTGTTATCCATGAAAATGGACAGGTGACCTAAGGATTTCCTGACCCCTCAATAAGAAACTAGGGTTCAGACTTATAGGGACCATAAAGGGGCCATAAATGATAGATCTAGCGTAACAACTGTATGTGTTCCAGTGGTCCATGGGCCAATGCTGGCTCGACAAGTCAGATGCTTGGTAAGACTGAAATTAAAAATGGAGTGAGAGGAAAGGGCTTGCCTTGTAGAGAGAAGGGGAAAGACAGAAATGGAAACTGTCATAGAAAAGGGTCTATTTGTATTATTGGTTGGTCAGGGGAGTAAGGTGAGCCACCAAAGAGATCTCAACAAGAGACAAGGTCTTATGATTTTGTGTATTTAAAATAAATTCATCCATCCATCCATCCATTATCCAACCCGCTGAATCCGAACACAGGGTCCCGGGGGTCTGCTGGAGCCAATCCCAGCCAACACAGGGCACAAGGCAGGAACCAATCCCGGGCAGGGTGCCAACCCACCGCAGGACACACATAAAATTCATAATATTTTTTGATAGATATTTGTGATATGTAGCATTCAGTTTCATTTTAGCTTTATATCTCTTATTGGACTGATATTTTATTTTAGTTTTTTTACATGGGTGCCAACCTTTTGGGAACCTGTTATTTAAACGTTATTGCATAGCTGTCACATTCTGGTCACAGCATTGATGTGATGTTGTTGATTCTTTCCAGTATAAAATGGTGTGGTCCTACGCTAATAGGCATCCCACTGTTGGATCAAAAAACTCTTAAAAAAAGCAAAAAAAGTCTTACCCTTAGCTGAAAAAAGTATCTTAAGGTTAGCTTGACAGAAAGTATGCCTTTTTGACTTCAGAACATTTTTTTCAGATCTCTGTAGTTACATTCTTGATTTATTTTATTGCTTGCATGTTTTATATCTCATGATACATGACATAGGTCAAAGTGGCACGGATGAAGATAAAAGGATAGTTCAAAAGAGAAGTATTGATGAAAGCAAATGTCCATTAACAAAGGCCTACACAATTATCAAGTACAACAGGGTTAGGAAGAAGTCACACAAAAGGAAAACTATGTTGAAACTATTTAAATTTAAGCTTATTTTTTAATTTTGGACAGATCACTTCATGTGGATATCTTTTATGTTCTGCCTGCCATCACATGCATAGCAACTACACAAATTTATAGCAATCAGAAACACAAAGTGGGGAGAACATAGACCAATAAAGCAAAGAAATTACCAAAACATAAAAAAATATAAAAACAATAAAAAATCAATTTCAACATACAGAATCAATTGCAGTAGGTGCACACACATTACAAATGTATTCCTGACACTTAAAATACAGTACATTCAAAATAAAATGGAAAATTTTGATGGTAAAAACTAAGCCATTTATTAAATGACTTGCAGAAAATAAATAAATAAATTAGAAAATAAATAAATGTATTATAAAATGTGCTAATAAATAACACAATGACATGTGGGCATAAGGTCACTCATTTCTTTATGAATTTACTTAATTTCTGTATTTCTCCATTTATTTATTTCAGTGACATCACACTCAACATGACATATGCCTTGAAATAAAACCTGTCAGTCGAGAGGGTGGGCTCTTGTAAATACTGTTATGTGATTGGCGAATCATCAGTGAATCACATGCTCAAAGTTGTATCTGTTTGCTTCTGTGGCGAATATAAGAACATGCTGCCCAGGATTACTGTGCAAAGCGGCTTCTTTAATTCAAGGAGATTGGAGTTCTTCATCAAGAGTCTGCATCTGAAGTATCTGCTGCACATGTCGCACTTGATGGCCGAAGTTTACATCCAGGCTACCGACGATTCACCAATCAAAATGTAGTACTTGATAGAGACCACCCTCTCAACCTTGACTGGTTAAAATGAGAGTTTTCATTTCATGGTGTATTTCATGATGTGTGTGGTGTCACTGAAATAATACAAATGAAGACACAAATATATAAAAAACTAAAGAACAAGATCATATTTCATGACGCATTAAATTATTTATGCTCACATATCATTTAGTTATTATTTATTGTCACATTTCACAATGCATTATTTATTTGTGTATTTATTTATTTTAAAATATTCCTCCCCTCTTGAATACTGTGATACATCCATCCATCCTTTATCCAACCCGCTATATCCTAACTACAGGGTCACGGGGGTCTGCTGGAGCCAATTCCAGCCAACACAGGGCACAAGGCAGGAAACAAACCCAGGGCAGGATGCCAGCCCACCACAGATACTGTGATCTTAGTCATAAAATATATTATTATTATTATTATTATTGTAGCATAAATATTTGAAGGCTTGAATCTCAGAATTTGAAAATCGTGACTTGGCTTGTGTTAAACGCTGTGAAGACTTTGCCATCCTTTGCGAAAAGGTGAACATTCAGAACCTTGACAACTAAAATATAGAAATAATAAACTAACAGTTTGTTAAAAATACACTGAGAACCCCATTTTGAAAAAGTGAAATGGGAGGCGCTTTTTGCTGTGCAAAAGAATCAGCTCACATGAATTTCATACAAATTGATATTTCATGAAAATGAAATGCAACACTTGCAAAGAAACAGTCAATGCAGAAGGCTGTCTGCTGTACGTGTAAAATCAAATTAGAGTAAATCATGATTTAAAAGGCTCTCACAACTCACAGAGCTGTCATTCTTTATTGATAGTGACTGGCTTTTTTTATTTTTTATTATTTTACAGAGTGATATCTTTGACACTCCTCACTCCGATGGGAGTAGTTTCAGTGTGGCCTCAACATTGAAAATCTTGTTGTCAAACTCTGAGTTCATTATATCTTTCTGAAGAACTCAGGTGCTATGTTGTCTTAAGCTTCTTGCTGTAATTCATATGGTGGGTTTTATTTTCAAGCTGCTATCTGTTAAACATGTAAAGCCCACCATATGAAGAATTTAATATGGCAGGGTAACAATGAGTAAGAGATTTGCATGTTCATCAAGTAAAGCCTACTTATGAATATTGCAGAAAAGTCTGATAACAATAATTATATTCCAAAAGCTGAGAACTACATACTCAAAGACATGATCTTACTTGATGCGTCTGGCGTCACTGAAAAAAGTCAACAATTCATATTAAAATGTAAAAAGAGTTTACAGTAATATGGCCACACACAAAAAAAAGCCTACATGAAACATGCATATCTCAGCTGACTAGATAACTGCAACTGCAGGAAACAAATTGCTTTGAACAGCAACTTGAAATTGCAATGCGTCAGTCCGTTGCATCCACATTATCTGTGCTAAGAAACTTGCCATCACAGAATGATGACAAGAAACTGGATGCATCAGTAAAAGCTGAAATGGCGGTGTTTCAGAGCAACGGCAAGTGCGGGCTTTGTTTAGAACAGCGGTTCTCAAACTTCTTTAGAATTTCTTGCATGGTGGTCCATGGTGGTTTATTAAAAATTAAAAAATCAACATTATTTCAAGAAAATTGGGGGCGCCAAATACTTTGCACAAGGGTGCTACATACCCACTGCGCAGCACTGCATAGGTACAGGCTGTTGTGAATAAAACATTTTTTGACAAACAAATATTTATTCAGAAAATATTACGTACATCTTTGTTATTAAATTTAAGTTAAAATTTTAATGGGATGGATGCTTCTGCTTTGCCTTAACCAGTTCTTCTATGTTTGGCTTTGTTTTGGCCAGTGCAACTCTCATATCATTTGTCACGTCTAATCTGTTTCGAGATTTTGTTTTGATAGTAAGTAGTGTGGAAAAAGCCGTCTCACACTCATAGGAGGTTGCGAATGGAATCAGCACTCTTAGAGCCATCTTTGCAACATCGGGATAGGGCTGTGTCATTTCAATCCAAAAATCACTACAACACATTTCACGGAAAACATGTTTTGCACCCCCATCATTTATCAAATCAATAAACTGTTCTTGAATTAAATTCTCCTCCAAAGGCAGGTCACTAATGGAGAGTAAACGGGTTATTGATAAATCGTTGGTATTTTTCATATTCTCATAGGTCAGGAAAATAGTGAGAAATTTCTTCGCTAAGAATTGATAAATGCTCAGCAGCTAACTAAGCAACTGCTTGGAATGAAATTGTTTGGAGTTTGAGGCCCTGACTTAGTTGCTCTTCTGTTGACTCACTCACTTCACATTTCATTTCTGTTTGGGTGCCATTTAAAGAAAGAAATGAAGCAAATCTGAGGAATGATGAAGACATTCTGAGGAACATATCTTAAAAACAAGTCAATTAAAATGAAAGGAAAAGGAGTTAATTAGCAGCAAAACTGGTCACCAACTAAGAAAAGGAATAGACTGAAAACCTGCAGCCACTGTAGCCCTCCAGGATCGGAGTTGGAGACCACTGAAGTAGGTCATTATTGAGGCTTGAGTTGCATGAATTGTCACCCTCTTTACACGATGCAATGTGTGTGTATTATAGTACATTTTTTAGACTTTCATATGTGTACAGAATTCAATCATTCAACAAAAGTTCTTTTACTTTGATATTATTTGAACATTAAACTTGCTTTGATGACTGTATTTTTACATTCTGTTAAGCTTCTTGTGCATTTATTTCTCATCTGAATCTTTTTGCTGTAACTATTATCTATTTGATTTATTTTCATAATGGGCATTTACAGTATGATCTCAGTGCAAGAAGAATTGTGTATGATAAAGGACAGCACATCAATGAGGCAAGTATAATAATGATACTGAAAATGAAGTCTTGAGGCTGAAGGCACCAAAATTATATAAGGAGGTGGATTTTGAGCCTCTTGGATTTCAGTGTTGGGATTTCTGTAAAGACATTTGAACAGTATTGAGAGTACTAAATAGATATATCAGATGAGCATCCATTAACAGTTGTGTACAAAATTCTTAGGATAGTAAGAAATGTGATTTCAGAGAATAAACAGTAAATTATCTACAGGTTTATCATGGATACACAGTATAGGGAGGTTTTCTGAGGTGTTTCGATACCTGGCATGGGCCAATAAAAGATACTGCAATGGAAAAGTGGTTGGTGTAGAAATCATGGTGACTAGTAATGTTGCTTGTTGCCACTTAAGACAGAGTTACAGTCATCCAAATGAAGGCATAATAGACAATGACAAAATGTATAACTGTTATACAAGGGAAGGTCTCCATGACACAGAGCCGGAGAAACGTGCCTCAGTGAAGAACAAGAGATCCTAGACAGACGGACCAGAATACTGCACAGAGCTATATAAGCACAAGATCACTTGGGACCCATCAACAATAAGATAGTCATACCACCAAGGAGGTGAACAGGTAGAGAAAACAGGGAAATCTCTGAAGAAGGGGAAGTCTGTGGGAGTGCACCATATTCCTGCAGAATTGTGCTATGATTTATATTTGTTCTATATTAAATTCTCCTCTCATGGAGCTCTTGCTATCACATTATATGTATGGATATGCTTTTGGAGACACAGAACTCAATTTCAGACTTTGTTTTCTAATGGTTTTATACAGTATTATGTGCATGTTTTTCCAGCAGTATCCTTGAGTTTTCAGATGCCACTCTATTGAACATTAATTGCTATACTATTGCTATGCAACAACACTTGAAGGTGCACAGTATTGACATTATAACCACAATGGGATAAAAGGTCAGCACTATGCACTTCCTGGTCATTGAAGTTTGCAGATAAATCAAGAATAATCTCTGTGCACAGTTATTATTATTCTTAATTTGTGCTGTAGACCCTTTTTTTGTTTCAGCTTTGTTTTTTGGTTTTGCAAGTTGATTACATGAAAAATAGGACAGGTGTTCATTATCAACTCTTTTTCTGGTTTTCTGATATTTCTCCTCCTGGCCACCTGCATTATTTCTAGCATGCCCTTCTTTTCTTTTGACTAATATATCAATTTCAAGAAGTTATGATCATTGCCGTCACAATCTGGCAGACAGAATGGTGGCCTGATCGTCTTTTTCCCCAAAAATGATAACCTTCAGCTGTGCCAAAACTAATGCACTATAAGTTTCTTTAGCTATCCCAGCAAAGTCATGCTGAAGGTGACATTTAATAGACAGAAACCTGTTGGTTAAGAGGTCATTTCTGGGGGAAAGCAGGCAGGAGCATTGCAGAGCAAATCTACCACTTAAGGATCCTTTGTGCGAAAAATCTGCAGTACCAGCCACACCTTTATCATGTGCTGTCAAAGATGTGGTGACATTTAGACAAGCATACAGCATCATGACATACCACAGACACTAGGATGAAGGGATCGCCATTCACTTTCACCTCCAAAGAAAATACGCGGCATATAGAGAGAAAGACAGAAACACATCCAGGAGCAGAAAGTTACAATTAGACCGGCTTGCATGTTAAGAAGCATTGGGAGGATACTTTGGTGAATACAGTAGCTTCAAAAGCAGAAATGAAAAAGATAGATAGATAGATACTTTATTAATCCCAAGGGGAAATTCACATACTCCAGCAGCAGCATAAAGATAAAGAAAATATTAAATTAAAGAGTGATAACAATGCAGGTATAACAGACAGACAATAACTTTGAATAATGTTAACGTTTACCCCCCCCCCCGGGTGGAATTGAAGAGTCGCATAGTGTGGGGGAGGAACGATCTCCTCAGTCTGTCGGTGGAGTAGGACAGTGACAGCAGTCTATCGCTGAAGCTGCTCCTCTGTCTGGAGATGATACTGTTTAGTGGATTCTCCATTATTGACAGGAGCCTGCTCAGTGCCCGTCGCTCTGCCACGGATGTCAAACTGTCCAGCTCCATGCCTACAATAGAGCGTGCCTTCCTCACTAGTTTGTCCAGGCATGAGGCATCCCTCTTCTTTATGCTGCCTCCCCAGCACACCACCGCGTAGAAGAGGGTGCTCACCACAACCGTCTGACAGAACATCTGCAGCATCTTATTGCAGATGTTGAAGGACGCCAGCCTTCTAAGTTAAGTATAGTCGGCTCTGTCCTTTCTTACACAGAGCATCAGTATTGACAGTCCAGTCCAATTTATCATCCAGCTGCACTCCCAGGTATTTATAGGTCAGCACCATTTGCAGAAAAAAAAAGCCACTGTATTTCAACATTTATGGTGGTGTGACCTACTTTTTCCCATGTAAGAGTTCTTGCAATTCACCGAATGGAAGGGTCCCCTTTGGTGAACTGGGTTTAGGAATAGAATGACCTTTCACAACCCACTTCTATTGTCAATAATAAACAATAGTAATTCACAGCCCACCATTTCTCAACCACTTTTGACCCAGTGGTTGAGAAACATTGAAATAATTAAAACCAGCACAGAAAGAGATGCAGTATTTCCATTTGATGACGACTGCCTATGAAGTGAAGGTTTAACGTCAGCTGTTTCATTGTTGTGGCAAGATCAAAGATAAGAATGGAAGAATTCGAGCAAATGGTTATCACTTAAGAATCAGGTTAGCTAAGCATAAACAACATGAGGGCATTAAATAGGAAAGGAGACTCTGATGTAATGTATGTATTGTTTTTCTACCCATGTTTTCCATTTTTTGAGACTGCATGTCATCTCTCAGCTCACCTCTAGTTTTCAATACTTTGTGCGAGGTTGGCATAAAATCAGAAACATGCCATGAACTAACTAGCTTTCGACTGCACTCTTTTGATGATGTTCTTCTAGTTTTTGTCTATCTTTTATTTGTTGTAAAAACCTTACCACAAGGCTTATTCAATTTTTTGGAAATATGGTAACCTTGAAAAAACTAATAATTTAAGATTATGTGGTGGATTGATGTCTTGAAAGTATGCTTTACGTTTAACTGGAGTTCCTCTACTTTTGGAAGAGTGTGATGGGCTGCATCACAGGTTTTGTTTTCGTTTAAGATATGTTACTATTTATAATTTCCCTTTCCTTTTTGTAAAAAGTTAGTATAAGGCAGTTACCATTACCATGAGGAAACAGTGGTGCAGGTGCCTGACTTTGCACTTTGGGTTGTATGCATGGGCCCTGGGAGGCCTAGAGCTCTGTGCGTACCTCTCAGGTAAAACCACTGCCATTAGTCTATAGTTGCAAAGCAGGAGAAGCAGTTTAGAGAAGTATGTGTTTAAAAGAGGAGTAATACTTACCAGAGAAGGCTGTTGAAGCTTGTTTGGCTGCAGGCCTGCACATACAGTACATGTCACTAATGTGTAGAGGTCCAGTCAGTGTAAGCATGGTTTGTAGCCAGTGTGGCGATGTGCTCCCCAACTGAAAGAAGCGGGATGGGCACCTTCAGAGATAGGTCAAGAAATGCCCATGATGATATAAAATGAAAGCGCAGACACTAAAGGTCATCTTTTGCCTTTTGACCTGTTGTCGATTAGCTTGTGGTGAAAAACCTTCTGAATAAATATAACAGTTGGTGTATTTATAAGTCTTAGAGAAAAGTGGGGGAACTGATTTTATGTGAGCTCACTGTTTGAGTATTTTTCAAATTGTGTAGTTTTTTTGTTTTTTTTTAAAGATCCTTTTATTTGATCAGCATCTTTGACCAGGTACGTGCCAGGATTCAAAGGCATGGGGCAACCCAAAGTGAACCAGTCTGACAGGTGCCACATTAACATATCAGTCATTGGTATTCTGTCAATGTTATTCTTTTACACATTAGCCAGCGTCTAAAGCATCCAATATCAAAATCAGTTCTCTCCCATTGACACTGAGTTAGTTCAGTATGGATCTTTATAACTGCCATCTGAGCAAATCTACTGTTTCAAATTGCAAAATATGCCAAACTGCTGATCTTTAAGCTTCGAATTCCATCTTTTCCTAGCAGGGTCTGCTTTTCAGTATATCGTTCTACACTTCTTCCTGTCCAAGGCGCCTTCAGGCTCAGTGTTGGCTTGTTTAATGTCGTCATTCATCTGATCCAGCCATCGCTTCTTCGGTCTTCCGTGCAGTCTTTTGCCACCAGGGTTGAAGTAAAGGGCTTTCTAGGTCATCATCTGGTTGTTGCTCTGACTCACGTGACCATAATGTACCACTTCTAATGCCATCATGTACTCTTTACTCTTTTTTTTAAGTCCTTACTGACCTGACTTTGATAAACAGCTTTGAATAAAAGTGTCTGCTAAGTGAATAAATGTAAACTTATTTGGAGCTCTGACTTGTGACGTTTCACCTTCCCACTTCAGTGCATATACATGGGTTTCCAGTTGGACTATTTGGAAAACTGCGAGATTGCTGTTGAATTGTATGGGCTTTGTTTTGGAAATAAAGAGCAAAATAAACATATTGAGTATGTACAGTCGTGGCCAAAAGTTTTGAGAATGACACAAGTATTGCTTTTCACAAAGTTTGCTGCTTCTGTGTTTTTAAAACTTTTTGTCAGATGTTTCTATGGTATACTGAAGTGTAATTACAAGCATTTCATAAGTTTCAAAGGCTTTTATTGACAATTACATTAAGTTTAGGCAAAGAATCAATATTTGCAGTGTTGGCCCTTCTTTCTTTTTCAAGATCTCTGCAATTCACCCTGGCATGCTGTCAATCAACTTCTGGGCCAAATCCTGACTGATGGCAGCCAATTCTCACATAATCAATGCTTGGAGTTTGTCAGAATTTGTGGGTTTTTGTTTGTCCACCCGCCTCTTGAGGATTGAGCACAAGTTCTCAATGGGATTAAGGTCTGGGGAGTTTCCTGGCCGTGGACCCAAAGTTTCTATGTTTTGTTCCCTGAGCCACTTAGTTATCACCTTTGCCTTACAGCATGTTGCTTCATCATGCTGGAAAAGGCATTGTGCATCACCGGACTGTTCTGGGATGGTTGGGAGAAGTTGCTTTCAGAGGATGTTTTGGTACCCATTCAATTAAAAGTGTGAGACTGGAGATTTTCTGTGAGTTTGATTGGAAACATTTTGATTGACTTTGGTTTGCTTTGTATGTTTGATCTTGGACTGTTTTGATGGTCTGATTTGTGTATGAGCTCGGGATTGCATGTGTGGAAAAAGACAAAACATCAAAGACATTCTAACAAAGATTATCCTTCCACTCTCATCACCAAAAGTATCAACTACAACGGATTGCTCTTCACCACCAAAATAGAGAACTAAACGTTTTGCATTTATGAACACCCAAGTCCCATCCACATCTATAGAGTCATCGGTATCAGAGGTGGTATCAAGTTAACCTAAGCCTACCATGCCATACTAAGAAGTCTGATCCTCACCTGTACTGGAAGGACAACCAGAAATGGTTCAACTATTTGGCTGAAAGCGCCTGTCAGTATCTAGCTATTCGTGCTTCATCAGCTCCTGCGGAATGTGTTTTCAGCATTGCTGGCAAGATATTTAGGCCTGCAATGTCAATGATGCCAAATTTCAGGAAATGATGATTATTAGATGCAATAAAATGTGAATATATGTGAATCAAAGATGTGAATGAACATGACTCATTATTTTGTGGTCTGAGAAATATGTGGTAGCCTTTATCACATTGAACTGGTAATCATATAGTGGTATTAACAGTATATTCAGATACATTTGGTCAGTGTCACTCATCGTTTATCAATTAATGTATAGTTCTGCGAACAAATAATTTAAAGGTAACTGGCCGTGGTTTATAATAGTAAGAGGTTCTAATTTTAAAACAACATTACTTGCCTTAACATATCTCCAAATTTAATTTCTTCCACAGTTTGCAGTTTTATTTACTTACATTTCATCAACTATTTTTCATAAATCACTTGGTATTTGTAAGCAGTTCCAGTGCTAGGTTATTTTGAGCCCTAGGCCAAGCTTATTAGTGGGCCAACTGGCTATTCGGTAGCTAACCCTTGTGGCAGGGCTCCCCCACCCCCTTATGAACTGCACCCTTGGCGAATGCCTATTTTGCCTTCATTGTGGCACCGGTCCTGTTTATAAGGCCATGTAATCCCAAATAAATGCTCAGAAACAGCAATAAATGGAATTCAGCAGAATTTCACAGAATTGAATTCCACTTCCTGAATCTCCAATTCAGTTTCCTGTAGTTGTTGTTGAACTCCACTTCCATTCTCTTGCATTAATTGGAATTGTTGAGTTCATTCCCAAATTGATCCCAACCCTGGCTCACGTGGTATTTCTGACTCGACAACTCAGACTTACCATTTGTCCGATGATCATGTCAATGCAGCAATGTGGCCATGATTTATTTAAGATACAACATTCTCCATCCATGTTGCATATACTACAGGTTAAATGATATATGTAAAGGTCAGAGATAACACATTGATGCTTTTCAAAAGCTGACTTGGTAGTTTTTGGGTTGTTTTATTTTATTAAAGTGTACCACTCAGAAGCCAAAAAGTACAACCTTAAGGTACAAGTTACAGTATTTACAGTAGATTCAGAATCAGTCCTGTCCAAGATATTTCAGATGTAGAAATCTGATGTTTGCAAAATAACTGGTGGTTAAACCTGATATGGTCAAATGAGATCATGCATATGGCTCAGCAAAATATCTACTCTCTCCTAAGTATACTCCTTTTATTAGAAATAAATCTTCTATATTTACAGGCTGGCGGCAAACACTTTTATGTGCTCATTTTTCAATTAAACTGAACTAAACACAGTAGTTATCCAAAGCCTTTGTGACAAAATAGTGTAAAGTTGTTTTGCAAAACTACTCTTAAAAATGTATGAAGTGACACTAGGCAGATGTGTCAGAATTAAGCATTATAAATTGAAGATCAGTTAATGGTGAAGTGGTGCGTTTTAGAAGGTCATTATTAATGTATTAATGTGAGATGTGCGCATGAAATAATAAAATGTCCTCAACCTATTTGCTACTTTGCTTAGACTTTATTTTTCTTTATGGTTTCCAAAGATTTTTGATGCTTAATTGATGATCACGAATAATAATAACTGAAACCAGCATTGTTGTCTTCTATAGTCCCACCTTAAATCCTTATTTTTAGCGTGTGTGAATAGTTTAATTCATCTAATTTAACTTAGTGGATGACTCGGCGCTGCTGTGCGTGATGTTGCTCACTCACAGCTCCTGAAGTCCAGGTTCAAAATCCAGTCTGCTTATTGTCTAATTCCTGGGATTTTGTACTGGTACTCCCCCACATCTCCTGCCTTGCACCTGAAAATGTTGAGAAAGCAGACAGCACCTGGTAACTCCAAATGCATAGACTCTTCATGTGATAGCCTAACAGCAACAGGAAAAATTTGAAGTGTGGCATTAGATAATAAAGTGGTAATGAGAAGGAACTGCAAATGGCTTTCTAGTAACCTTAAAATCATTCACAACTTCATTGTTTCCTTATTAAGTGTATCAATTTCCTTTTACTTTTCTCTGGTTGACTGTGTTGAATTGTTATTTATCTTGAACTGATATTTGGTTCATGATTTTAAAAAATTGAGGAAAAGGACTTCAGATTAGAAGCAATAACAATATAAAGAAATTTTCTGTAAATATAAATGAGAGTAAACACATGGACATCATGTCTGATGCGTTTCTTTGAATTGGCAATGCAGTAGCAGTCTAAACAGTATAAATTTGAACCTTTTTGTCTATTGGAGAACCCCAAGACTAAGTTCTTTAAGAAACACAACTATTTTTTTGCCATATCCAGGGACAACCATATTACAAGTCCAAACACCGAAAGATCACATACAAATCACATATTGTTAATTTTGATAATCACCCTATTCTCTGGTAGTTCTGCTTCAAAACATATCAGCACAAAGCATTAGTTTAAATATCTTAGTATTGTCACACATGCGCAAATGGGAGACAGTTTGCAGGCTCAAATAATGATAATTGCTCACCAGACCAGGGGTTGGCGCTGTACTTTAACTCTCTCTCTTCTTTTCCCCACAAAACAACTGAAGAATCACCTTAATAATGCCCTCTTCCGGCTTATGATGTCACTTCTGGTTCCAACCCTTCAAGTCCCACCTCCAGATGATGTCACTTCTGGTTCCCAGGATGCCACTTGCTTAATATATCACTTCCTGCTATTTCATTATATAAATGTACGCCATTCTTACTTTGATCAGTTCTGTTTTGGACTCAAGTCTGTAAAGTCCAAGCTATAATTTTTTGACAAACCTTCACTAAATGGGGACGGTCCCCAAAACTTTGACTTTGTTTTGTGTCTTTTGTGACAGTTTCATATATCTGAATCCTACACATGTCATCTTCATGTAATTGCATAAGTAATAATGCAGTGGACTCAATTGTGTTCAGGGTAATGAGGTTAGAAGGTTTTATATCTCACTATAGGGAGACAGAGGCACTGGTGCCTAATACAAGAATACAGAATAAAATGTACCAGTGTTCTGTGCCCAGCACAGGATATTATCTAACATAACACCATCTGCAAACATTGTTGTCGTCTCATGCTGAGTGAGTATCCTTACAGGTAACATTTGCTCACAATCAATCACAAATATGATCAGAATTTTGCCCTCTTACTCTGTGACTTCAAGCCATTTTTTGTTTGTAAATCCAGTCACACTACATGATTTGACATGACATTGTTTTTGGAGAGTATGTCACATTAAAGAACTGCAGACGCAGTCTTTCTTTGTCTCTCAGGGTATCAAAGTATACAACAAGGAACTGGTTCCCACATGACTTTTCCTAATAGTTCCTATTTTTCTTACACTGCAAAAGTAGTTTGAGATTACAAAGGCTTCTTCTGGTGTTAATGACACGTACAAAGCATCAGTAAAATGGTTATTCATGTGTGCAGTATGGCCTAGTAAATGAACTTCACTCTGAAACAGTCAGAAGTGCCTTAAGTGAGACATACTGTATGTCTCATGATATTGCAAATTTCAATATATGGCCTGTGAATCCTTCATATTCATAAGTAATTTTACCAGTGATGAATAACCACATTACTGATGCTTTGTGTCATTAACACCAAAAGAAGTCTTTGTTAAGATCTTGTTACATAAAAGTAAAGAGTAATAGATGCATTTTTGCAGAACCTTTTCTTATTCTCCAGTGGTGGCATTTTGGACCACCACCTGATCAAAATCCTGTGTAGCCACCAGTGATATCTGAATGAATGTAGAATCCTCAACCTGACACAAGACCCAGTGTGTTGAATCCTGAAAGATAAATCATAAAAAAATAAAGTCCTACTTAAAAACATTTAAATTAGGTAGACTGCCCAGCTGGGTGGTCTTGAGGCCGGAAATCCCTACAGATTTTTTTTCTCCAGCTTATCTGGAGTTTTATTTTACTTTTTCTCTCCACCCTGGCTAGTTGAGATTACCTTTGGATGTGACTTAGAGACTTAAAAAAACAATTCTATATTTAAGGACTCTATCTCTCTTAATTATATATCTGTCTTCTTATATAATACGCTACCGTGGCTGTCTGTTTGTCTGTCCAGGATTTTAAATCACCTGTAGCTCACAAACCATTTCAACTATTGACCTGAAATTTGGTATACATATACTACGTGACGTCTACTATCCACTTTCGGGGTAATGATTGATCTCCAAGGTTATTCCTCTTTTTATTTTAATTTTATTTTATTGTACAATCAACTCTCCACAGCAGCCAGCAGCACGGCCATGTGGCAAATGCATACGGGCACCGTTCTCATCCCTATCCCCTTCGCCGTCACTTCCCCTACCTCTTCATATCTTAAATAATTGTTGAAGCAGATTGAAGACTTAAGTGCCAGCTTAAGTGAAAAATTAAAGAAAACGTACTAAGTAATTGCAACACAAACACTGACTTAATCAGTTTTAACGTGAAAAGATGCCGACGAAAGAAGAGAAGAAGTGGGCCACTAGGGTGGAGAAAAGAAGAGCTGCTCAGCAAGCAGCAAGCGCATCAACCTCTGAGCAAATGAATGCTAAACGTACAGAGAAAGAGTAGTTAAACTAGGAATGTTCAAGTTGTGCACCATTACTGGACCTATATAAGTGTGCATTTATTTTTGTATACTCTTCATGCATTATTCTTTTCTAATTTTAATTTGTTTTTCTGTACAAGTAATTACCTCATTGACATCTCGCAAAGCTACATCCTTTATATGAAGATATCCAATAGAAATAAATATTGCTCTTGTTGTAATTTGGCTCTTGCCTTCAGACATGTTACATGAGAAATTAAAGTATATACAAGAACTTATGGAATGTCCAAAACTATGAGGATTCAAAGGGTGGAGTCAAATCACATAAATGTCCTAATTTAAATAATAATGATAATTAAGCTTTCAGATTTTTTTATACAGTAAACCCATGTTACTCTGCATTCAAGTTATATGCGCTTGTTATAGTGCGCAGGGAACACCAAGATAAAACATTTGATAAATGAGCTGCAATGGTGCAAGCTAGTCCTGATAATAACAGGCCCACTTAATCCAGGTCCTATGCTGGTACCATCAGACACAAGGCAGGAACCAGTCCTGGCTGGGGTGCCAGTCCACTGCAGGACCTTCTCATACAGACACCCACAGTCTACAGGACTAATGTTGAAGTGCTAATTCACCTAACAAGTACATCTTTGGGATGTGGGAGAGAAACCAGAATACCTGAGGAAAGATCCATGCAGACATGGCGAGTATGTGCAGCTACACACAGGTACCAAACTTGGAGCTTCAACTACAGAGACAACATGCTGCCTATCCCTGAGGGTATCTATGAAAATCAGTGAGCTGACATTTAGAAACATATTGTACTGTAACACTGGCTCCCTTTTCTAGCTTATTTTAAGTTCCTACTATATTAAGTTGCATTATGCTCATACAAAACCAACATTTTTTTTATTGCATAGAATTTGTACTGGAAGCAATTTTTTATTTTCTCTTGACTCACTGAGACTTGGCTTTGATTTTGGCATTACCCATAGAGATGGAGACACAGTATGGGGTCTGCCCAGGTTCATTCACTTAGTGAATTCCCAGTTGAATGTATGGAAATATGAATTTATTAAAATAAGAGGAAGAGAAGAAAGTATTAACTGGAATAATCACCTCACTACACCTTTCAGATAGGAAACTAGACATAAGATGGAAGTGTGGCAAAGACATGACAGATTTGTTGTCAGACCCCAAATGCATTTAACTTACAATACTGCTTGATGATAATTGGTTAAGACGTGCGTAATTAATTGAAGTGAGAAAAAAAAAACATTTGCAAAAGAAAAAAAAAGGGGATTTTTATGGTGCAAAAAAAAAAAAAAACAGAGCTAATACCAAGCTTTTCCAAACCAGAAACCAGTTAAGTTAAACTGGTAAATGTGTTTCTGAGCTGCTTAATGAAATGAATGCCTTGAATGCTGTGATAGCCTACCTTTCTAGAAAGGATGCCTGCCGGAGCCAATCTCCCTTGTGCAGCTCCTGACATCTTCCCCTCATGACAGAATTATTCCATTACATGCTTCTTATGCGAGCTGCCTGTCTGTGGTTGTTGTTTTCAAAAGTTGTGCCTTGAATGTTCTGTATTTTAGCTTGCCAGTTTACTCATTCATGGAAGTCTTGCAGAATGCTAATATTGAAATAACAGTTTAAGGAGCGATGCAAACTGATTTGTAGTGTGCAATTTGTATCTGACTAATTTGCTGCCACAACAAAATCCAACTAAGGAATGTTATTTGCGCCTTGTGTAGTACTGAAATGTATAAATGATTCTTGTGTTAAATCAGCAAATCAGCTCACAGCAACCAAGCTGAGAGAACGCTCCTCTGGCCCTTCCTAGCATCAACAGTCCAAGGGCTTACCTCCTTCTGTAAAACAGAGCTAAATCTTCCCTAACCCCTAATATGAGGACTAAAAATAAAATATGAATTAGATGAACATATGTGCGTTAAACTAAAACTTGAGTTCCGAAGAACAGCAACTGACACAAAGCAGAAACCAGCCTTGAAAGGGAGACCACTTCAACACAGGCAGCTCACCTTCAAAAATAACCACTAAACACTTTGGCTGTTTAGCTTCATAAATACAATGATACTATGTTTTCAGTCAGAGGGATAAGATCAAATGAATACAGTCATCCTTTATTCAACTTACTGTGAGAATGTTTTACAATTATCTGCTTAGTAAGACTACGGACATTCCCTGGGAGGTGAGTGGGTCAGCACTCCTTCATCAGGTCATCATGCTGGAGAGACAAGACATTTCACACACCTACCCAAATAGGCCGCCTCAAATTGGGACCTGAGTGCTGCTCTACAGCAGACGACGCCTCAGTACTACACCAGTTCTGATCCCCAACAGGCCTGACCCCATTGGCTCATTGATGGTTTTGACTCGTCCAGGGATGGGGTCCCCCATCCCCTTCCTATGGGTGGCTGCAGTAGAGCAGAAAGTAGTCCTGTCCATCATCTCAGAGCTGCATGAAGTTTTTATTTACGGTGGCTGGAGTGCCAATCCTGCCACCAACCCCATATTTTCCCTGCAAGATGGAAGACCACTTGCAGGGCCGGATGCAGTTTAGCATCATAACCAGGACACTCCTTTATTCCCTCACCAAATTTGTGAGGCAGGCTGGAATGATCAGATGCATGAAGGAATCCATGACCCAAAAATTTCATATCATAAATGAATAGATATGAGCCAACCAAATACAGGAAGTAGGCTAACAAAGGTAGACATAGGGTTCATTGTTAGGGACTCCTATTTTGAATATTGTTTGCTTCTGTTGGGAGATGTATACCTTTAGGTATCCATTTGGTTCACTTATTATTGAACTATACAACAGTTATAGTTTTATTTTGTGTCACTATAGAGTTTTGGTACAATAGTTTGCATGTATTTTAATAATTAAGGCACTGGCATAGCTTATTGTCCATCCTTCCATCCATCCTCTTCCGCTTATCCAAGATCAGGTCGTGGGGGCAGCAGCTTGAGCAGAGATACCCAGACTTCCCTCTCCCCAGCCACTTCTTCTAGCTCTTCCGGGGAAATCTCAAGGCGTTCCCAGGCCAGCCGAGAGACATAGTCCCTCCAGTGTGTCCTGAGTCTTCTCCGGGGCGTCCTCCCGGTTAGACGTGCCCGGAACACCTCACCAGGGAGGCATTCAGGAGCCACCTCATCTGACTCCTCTCGATGCGGAGGAACAGCGGCTCTACTCTGAGCCCTTCCCGGATGACTGAGCTTCTCACCCTATCTTTAAGGGAAAGCCCAGACACCCTGCGAAGGAAACTCATTTCAGCCACTTTTATTCGCGATCTCGTTCTTTCGGTCACTACCCATAGCTCATGCCCATAGGTGAGGGTAGGAACATAGATTGACTGGTAAATTGAGAGCTTTGCCTTGCGGCTCAGCTCCTTTTTCGCCACGACAGACCAATGCAGAGCCCACATCACTGCGGACGCTGCACCGATCCGCCTGTCAATCTCACGCTCCATTCTTCCCTCACTCGTGAACAAGATCCCGAGATACTTGAACTACTCCACTTGGGGCAGGATTTCACGCCCAACCCTGAGAGGGCACTCCACCCTTTTCCGGCTTATTGTTAGCTTATTGTTGTAATAACTATTTGACATCTCCATCCAGAAGATGCTGAACCCTAAATAATATGAATATTCTTATTTCTGCAGCAGTACATAATAATGTGTTCCAACAGTATTGGGTGTGGTGCAGGAAGTGTGGAAAATGCACAAATATAAACTCACAGTCAATTACAGCATGCAGAGCCAGCTTAGAGTCACCAATCAGCCTAATACACACGTCTTTGGGATGCAGGACTACAACTGGAGTACCAGGAGACTGTGACTCTCCATACAGGCAGTGACTTAACCAGCAGTGGAGTGTTTCACTCTGCCAGTATGTTGGCCAAGCATACATCTGTTATTCCTAATGCCAGTCCAGTCACCGTGTGGAGAAGCTGTATGTTCTCCCCGAGCCTGTGTAGATGTTTCATGTCTTTCTCACCACAATCCAAACATTAGGTTGATATGTAACTTTAAATTGTCCCATTTTGTGTGAGTGAGGTTGTGTGCATGAGCGTCCCAAGCAGTGGACTGGTTGTGTGTGTGTGCCCAGTAATGATATCTGCCTTGAGCCTGATGCCATCTGGGAGAGTTCTGGCTCCCTGTTACCCTAAAAATGGATTAAGCAGGCTATATAAATGGATGGACAGATATTCATAGGATAAGCAATTCTCCAGGGACAGGCACCTTACTTCTCTGGCGTCCAGTCAGTTGTCTGCATGCCAGCATTTCAGTGTAGAAGTCCGGCAGATTCTTGGGTTCACAGCTGCTACCATTAATGGACCCAAACAAGACAGAGGACAGGAATGGACCTTACCCTGTGGCACAATGCTAAGCTACAACTGATTATTACCAAATAGACTAATTTCCTCATCCACTTCTGAAGTCATAAAGAGAAATAGTGTTTTAGAAACAAGGAGGCAATCAGCTCCTACTAAAAAGAGAATGCTAACCTGATCGATTAATACAAAAGTCAAATGCCTGGACAGCATTACGACAGCGCACATTGATATGCTCTTTCCCTTACTAAATGTGCAACCACTTGTAAAGAAGGGAAAAACTTTACTCGAGGCACATTACATTTCTAGGTAACATTATGTTCCTTCAAATAAATCCACGTCAATCAGTATTCATGAGCTACTCAAAACTAACAGGCCTATGATAAGTTAAATAGAGCTGAATTAAAACTCAATATCACATACAGTGCAGGTGCTCGCAAAAATGAATAACGGTTTTAATTACTGTTATTCAATGATTCACATTTTCCTTTTTTTAAGCACTTATTTGGCATTATCAGTTTTCTTGTCAATTTACAAAGGCCTATCAAGGTGTAATGCACGTGTCTACATCCGGTGCTGGTCCATATGTGACCTAGAAACACTCTGACAACTAGTTATTGTGCTGAAAAAGTGCTGTTAGAATACAAGGTGATCTGTCTAAAGTGAGTCTTTAAA
This sequence comes from Erpetoichthys calabaricus, assembly GCF_900747795.2. Classification (NCBI taxonomy): domain Eukaryota; kingdom Metazoa; phylum Chordata; class Cladistia; order Polypteriformes; family Polypteridae; genus Erpetoichthys; species Erpetoichthys calabaricus. Next base: position 45,991,542 of record NC_041406.2, read on the forward strand.
CTAAATAGGTCGTTATCTTGGGTTCCATTATCTTATGGTGTTATTTTAAATCTTTTGATGAAGTGCATCTGCATTTGATGAGTGCCCCAGATTATAACTGAGTGGAGAGTGGGTGTTTCTGCACCTGGTACTGTACATAGCTAAACAATAGTTATTATTTTGTTTACAACTTTTCTTCTTCTTTTTCTTGCTATTTTACAGTTAGCAAATATCCATTAACTATTTCTTGCCTAAGCAAATGAACAGCACTTTTATTCAGAAAGCAAGGTGGTACCGACATTAAAAATCAAAAGCCAAAATTACAGCTCTGCAGGATTTTCTAAATACAGTAGCTATTTTTCACATTATCATTTTGAAGTTTCACTCAAATATGACAGCATTAACACTGTTATACATTTTTCAGTTAACAAATAAATATGATTTTCATACCTTCTGTAGTCAGTGTAAAATATGCTGATGCCTTTCTGACAGGATATTCTGTCAATAGCTACTGACATGTTGTTACTGGCAAGTTCTACTGGTGTTGTTGCATTTTTAAACATTTTTTATTTATTTTATTTTCTGTCAATCTTCGAACTGAAGGCAAAGTATGAAAATCATACATTTGTCCAAAAATAGACCCGTTTGTCCTGTTGTTTCCACCCTTTCTGTTTGTAAGCTATTAAGTCAATTAGGCGGAGTGGTAGCTCTGAAGCTAAGGATCAGTGCGGGTATCTGAGAGGTTGCCAGTGTGAATCCCATTACTGCCATCTGTCAGACCCTTGAGCAAAGCCCTTAAACTGAAAATTGTTTCAGGGGTGCTGTACAATGACTGACCCCGCACTCTCACCTCCAAAGGTCATATGAAAAGACTGTTTCCCCTTGGGGATTAATACAGTGTACCAAAAAAAATGAAGTAGACAGGCAGACAGGCATTCAAGTTATAATCATAATCCAATATATGTTTCTCTATGTCCATTTCCTTCTTCAAAGTAAATATCAAGAAATGTGTGAAGATTAATCAGATTGACTGACTTGATTTTCAAAGCACAAACAGATCAGCAGAGATGATACGTAACTTAACGTATATTTTTGAGTGTTCTGTATATCTTGAGTTTTTGTATATCTTTCAGACAGTCTTGGATCTCAAATCACTTCCAACCCTTTAACAGCAGTGTATGGAGTAACACCACTTGGGATAACATTATCTGAGGGAACGTCCATTGTGGTGTCCTACACAGTGCTGCTGGTGTTAAGACTTGGCTTCTTCCAGATAAGCAAGACAACGCAAAGGGATGGTGATGTCTTATAGTATCTTAAATTGGAGAGAACAATTTAATTGTTCAAGATCTTTTCTTAGAATTTGGCAAGAATTTATGATTGTATCTTAAAAAACTTTACCAAATTTTCCTGTGGTTTTCATATATTGTACAGTGTACCGAATCTCATTGGACCCTCTCTGTGATGTGGTTATGGAAGTAAGCCATGTGTTTTGTTTTTAATTTTCTTTTTGTTGTCATAGAACACAACGGCTGTACGGTTGCATGAGTACATCTTTCCCTGAAAAATGTGTTACTGTATTTGCTTTATTCTTTTGCTCTCTTCAATAACATTAAAATATGTCTGACAGTTGAATACCACTGCAACCCATGTGGAGAACTGTTTCCTTAAGAGGCATTAGCTCTCTGGAAATGTGTGCTTTTCAATTGCGGCGTTTTAATTAACCTGAATTTAAATAATTATAAATTAAAAAGGTATTATCCCCACCCCTCATGCAATATGACGGTTACAAGATTACACGAGAAGCATAAAGGATAATCTAGCTCTTTACTGACGGTTTCACGTGGTATTACAGACGGGAAGCTTATGACAGACCCTCAAGCATGTGGGCGTCTTGACTTACACAGTCTGCCATCTTTCGTCACCACGCTGAAAGGATTTTAAGGGGACGGAAGACATAATCTTCCGCCCGGCAGCTTCAAAGTGTTGGCCGTAGGTCCATCCTTATATTCGGGTTGCTCTATGTGCAGGCTCCTTCTCTAGATCCAAAAAAGGACAGGAAAGGACTCAAACCCCACCTTCAAAAATACAGGAATAGCACAACGCCTACATACAGTTCTCATTCTCCCAACAAGGATAATGTGCTGACAGAGGACAGAAATATACTAGTCTGTCTTTAGCCTGACTATTCAATTCTCCATTTGTCTTTGGCTCTCTAGTCCTGTGCTTGGCTCGGCAATTCTAAATGAAGATGCTGTGCCCCTGTGTACCATACTTGGTCTGCCTGTATGAATGAGTCCATAACAGTGGGCACAGAGAACAGTGACATTAAAAATAATAAAACCTTACTATAACAAGAACAAGCAGTGGAAATTTCTGGAATGATTAAATGTAGGTGCTTTGTTATGGTTTATTGCATTGTGTGGGCATATTCTGTTTGGAAATCTGTCTATTCATTACTGGTAGAAATTAAGAAGAGGAGCATGCTATACATTCTCTTTTAAAGTGTTTTAATACAGCAATGAAAATACCGTTAGTAGATTACAAGGGGCGGCAGTTAATTAAAGCTGAGTGAGTGTTGACAGAAAACAATGGCATCAACAGAACTTGAGGCTATTAACATGGCTCCAATCAGCTCTGCTCCCTCTAGTGTCAGTTAAAGCCCATGATGAACACTTTCTTCACTTTATAGGAAACAACTTTTCATAAAACATCAAAAGTGAATAGCACTTCAGAGCTTCGCGCCTATGTATTTCTTTGTTTCAAAATTGCTTCATTACTTAAGATAATTTTCAAATGTTCAGTGCATCTGAAGGGAATTCATCTATTTAGGGAAAGCAGAAACTCTTTTAGGATGAAACTAAAATGGACGTCAAGTTAACTTAACATTGTTCCTTTCAAAAAATTTTGCTAAACAAAATTTCTCCTTGACAGACTGTAATTAATCTCCCTAATTTGTGTACCAGTTGCTGATGTAAGTAATAGTCAAAATTTGACCCCCAGGTAAAAGAAAAACATTCTGGAGATGTGTTATAGTCACGGGCTTCTCCTTCTAATGCTGCTTTTTGTCAGCCTTGCTCTGCAATTATCAGTAATTCTTAACTGTCTCTGATCAAACTATTTTGCTTTAGATTGACTATTAAATATGTAATTACTATAATACTAATTGATTGGCAAGGGTTATGTAATGTTTTTCTTATTAAAACAATAAAATGATAATTTAGATCTTAAAGAGATTGATTGTTAAGTGAATTAGATTAGCAGCTAATCACAAATGTTGAGGGATACAACTGGCTACTTCTCAAATTAGTTTCTGTATGTAAAACATATTTTTATGATTTATGCTTGTCTGAAATTAATTACTCATCTCATTTCTTATTACATTATATATCTAGATACCACTTTTTGATCTCATAGAGCACAATTGTGGCATCAGTTTTTGGATAAGAAATAACTTTCTAATGTGTTTCATATATTAGTGTGGTAACTTTTACGGCGCACGGTGTTGATGTTATTGCCACAATGGGGATAAAAGGTCAGCACACTGCACTTCTTGGTCATACAAGTCTGCACATAAATCAAATCTATTTACACGGTTGTTAGTTTTCTTCATTAATGGTACAGACCCTTTTTCTGGCTTTGACTTTAATTTTTTCGTTTAGTGGTTGCTGTAAACTAGTTCCTATAAGTTCGAAAAAATGCCCACTAGAGAGGATATAACCGTTAAACCCCAGCTAGTAGTAAGGTCAAACACCAGTCCCTGGTGCTTGATGAATATGTAAGATCAGTCAGCCACTCGTGTTTCTTTCATTTAAGAAATCTTTCAAAACTAAGAAATGCTGTTTCAAAATCAGAATTGGAGATGCTTGTTCATTCTTTTATTTCCTCACGGCTTGATTACTGTAATGCTCTCTTTACGGGTTTGAGCAAGTCATCTCTCTCACGTCTTCAATTAGTTTAAAATGCAGCCGCCAGGCTCCTAACTCGTGATAGCTGGTATGATCATATCACTCCCATTTTGCACACACTGCACTGGCTCCCAGTGTTTTATAGAATTCATTTTAAAGTTCTGGTACTTATTTCAGAGCTTTGCATGGACAAGCTCCTGAGTTCCAAACCAGTCTGCTCCAATGCTGTACAGCTTGTCAGACTCTTAGATCTGGGCAACAGGGCCTTTTAGTTGTCCCACGCCTTCAGCTAAAAACCCGTGGGGATTGTGCCTTTCAGTCTGTGGCACCAAGACTATGGAATAGCCTGCCTTGTGGTCTGCGTGCAGTCGAGTCTGTTGATTCTTTTAAAAAACAATTGAAAACATTTCTTTTTAAACAAGCTTTTAATCAGTGCTGAATAATTCCTGCTTGTTTATTTATTATTTTTATTGGTTTTGTTTATGTTTTGTTTTAACTGTTGTATTTGTACTGCATTTGCTTTTCAGCGTTCTGTGACCTTTTGTCTGTGAAGGGCGCTATATAAATAAACTAATACTACTACTACTATTACTATAAAAACACAACCCAATGGTCTGGTCTGGTCAAAACCACAGCAAGAAGTCGTAAAATTCGTAAACACTATAAACACAACAACACACAAGTAATCTCAACACTCCCAGGCACATTTGAAATGAACCACCAGGATCTGTGGGAGACTCTCCAGATTTATAAAGAGGGCAGCTCCTGGCAGTGAATGGCAGGTGGCCCCGCCTCTTGGGGGACCATCCACAAAGCACATGGAACATAACACAGACATCTTACATATATTAACAAAATCAAAAACAAAGAATAATTCACACAATCAACATAAAGCACAATGAACAAAAGAGACATAAAACATGAATCTGAACTGCAACCAGGTGATGAACCCTGGCTGACACACGACAGTAAGCTGGTTTAGATGTAGGTTTTTACAGATTCTTGGTGTCCACTCTTTCCAGTTTTTCTGATGTTTCTCTTTCTGGTCACCTCCATTATTTCTAGTTTGCCCATTTTCCTTTTAGCGTACATAACACACATGGCTCTTGCACATAATCATTGCTACATATACCTCGGTATTTCTTGTACTTTAAAGTACAAGACATTCTTTAACCATTTTCTGATTGTTATTGTAACAGACTTTGGGAAAATGTCCTTTTATTAAAATTCCTTTTATTTTTCATATTCTGAAAAACATTTTTAGTGTTATTTAAGGTTACAGGGATGATTGCTTACATTTTGTCCTTGGATATTTGTCATGCAGGCTTAGTTTACACATAAATCTTTCTTAACCAAAACCAAAAATACAAAACATATATAGGCAGAGGATAATCAAGAAATCAGAACTCCCATCAAAGTAAAGTGAGCAGCTTTTGTTCAGTTATTGGACTGAGTGCAAGCACAGTGTTGAGTCTATGGCATCTATTTAGCTATGGCACCATTGCCTAGCAACCTACATCACGTCAGCCACACAAGGTTGCCAGCAGGCTCATGGTGACAAAGACAAAAACAACAGCAGCACTTAGAAATATGGCATTATCACACCCTTGAATGCACATTGTCACCGCACTACGTCCTGTAGTGATTGAAAGACTTCAGATGGCACTCCTCTTGTATGCCTGAAACTAGGCATTTTATGTTAGAAGTCAAAACAGGAATGGGAGAATGTGGAGAAACTTTAATTCATGCCAACAGAACAAACCTGAGAGTAGTTCTTCCCTGTTTAGCAAGGAAGGGTTCCATAAAACTCAATGACGCAGTTGCTGTTGGATTCAGACAGCATGCACCTTCCTGAAAGAGATAAATGCCAGGCAAGACGAGTCTTCCTCATGAGCATAACCAAAATGGCATGCCAAATATGACTGACTGTCTCTTAAAGGTTTTATTTACGGGAGAACTTTGAGGTCCAGACATTTCTGGCATTCGGTCACTTTGTTTCCAGTGCTTTGGAGAGACTTCAGTCCCACATGAAGAGGAGTTGCAGGAGTAAGTTAATAGAAGTTGCAGTTGCTTTTGTAGAGGTTGCTTTAAAGGAAGCATTTGGCAGCATGGAGAGTGCTTGATCTTATTGGAAGATGTTCTGATTTGTTTTATTTAATTATTATTTTTCTTTCCATTATCTGTCAGAATCTTGTCCCTTAAGTTCATTTCTGAATTATTGGTGTAACTAGCCATATGCGCCCAACTACGTTGCGCATGTTAAAGTTGTCTGTGAAGGGCACCCTGTTTAAACGCAGCTGCCAGTCGTGAACTGGGTCCTTCGTCGCACAGCATTATGATTTTTTATAAGGGAAACAAAATTACAAAAGAAAACCCTTGGACATTGATTTGATAGGAACGGCCTACTCGGAATCACTGTCCGAATAGTAATTATGTGGTGGCGTAGGAGCATTTCTGCTTCTCTCCGTTCACAGTCCATCTCGTTTTCACGACGCTGTCGTTTCCTCTCACAATCTCTTCTCAACCTTTCTCCAATCTCGCAGGTTGCTTTGTGGCAATCCAAAGAGTAAGGCAATATACACGGAGCAATGGTTATAAAAGGGGGACACATAGGTATCCAGGCTCTTTAAAGCATAAATAGGGATCACTTCACTGACATGTGAGCAAGCCACGGTACAACTGTGAGACGCGCAGCACTCGCCGGCTACAACGTAACAATAATAATTTCCGGAACGTGCTGTTATGTTGTCATTCATTTTACCCACTGTCTTTCTTTCATTCATATGTTACGTAGGCACGTACCTTTTATCTTCGGCAATCTCATTCTCTAACCAGGCCTCAGCAGCTAACCAGCGTAACACTGTCCACGACCCCTTTCGTTATTCTGGCACATTGTTGACATCCGTGAGCAACAACAACGTACTAAACTGGAAGGTGGTCTACACATGCGTGGAATTCGTGGACAAACAAAGATCAAGATCCAAATGAAGATTATATATAAAGATTAGTTAATTTAAAGCACAACAATTTGTTTAGTTTGAATGTCTGTGTTTTGAGGTGTGACTGGAGTACTCAGTCTTCAGTAGTATAAGCCTGGAGGAGATTCTTAATGCAATGCCTATGTTTCAGCTGTCTCTCTACTGCCATCTAGTGCTTCTTCTAATTCATTCGCGGACAAACAAAGATCAAGATCCAAATGAAGATTATATATAGAGATTGTTGTTGTTTCAAATTGTTAAAGATTTTTTTATGACCTCATGACATTGACATTTTCTTTACCATTTTTCTTTGGCCCCTACTGTTTTATACTTAGTTTTTTGGGGCTCTGCCATGTTGTTGGTTTCCCATTGCAAGCCATGGGTGCCACTGGCAATGTGATGTGTAAAACCACCACACTGCCCAAGGCTGGCTCAGGGCTACTTGGGGTCTACAATTTGTAAAAGACATTGAAGATAGAGACAGAGTGGCACACCCATGGGTGGATGTGAAAAAAAGATGGTGGCAGAGGGTGGGAAATCAGTGTGGCTACATGTAAAATCGACATCCAGTGGAGGGGGGTCCCCCTTGGAGATCATAGCATATTTGAGGTTTGGAGGGAGGGGTGCGCTTGAATGGGGTTTGGTGCCCCCAAAGTTATGGCATCCATAGGCTTGTGACTACTCAGAATGTGCCTAGAGCTGGCACTGACACCACTCATATAAATGTATGTGGCATGCATGGATTGGCATACAAAAAACAAAAAACAAAGCATATTGGGAAAAACCAACAAAAGTGTTGGCTGTTTTGGTCACAACATTTAGAAACATTCAAACACATACCCATTCATTATCAAACCCATTTTAATCTAGTTTTATTGTCATGGGGCTAAAGCCATGTATAAACAATTATCTTTATTTAAACAAACTGCGTACATTGTTCATAACTCAGATTGTGAATGTCAGTCAGTTTTTGCACTATTTTGTGTATTTTATGTTTGTTTTCTTTGTTTTTCATATTTGCTTTGCTTTATATTTTGGAATAGAGAAGGTGCCAGCATTGTGTTATCACAATAGCATGGCTATCTCAGGTGCTGGACTTGACCAGATCATTTTATGTGTGAGGTGGAGGCCTCCATTTCTTCCCACTATAAAAAGAGGCCCCAAGAGCATCGTCAGCTCTTCTGATTTGTCTGGAAAGTTAGACTGACAATTTGTGAAATAAAAACCTTTGCTTCTGTTTTTCTTTTACATTTCCCCTTGGGATTAATAAAGTATCCATCTATCTATCTATCTATCACTTTTTAAAAAAAAATTTGAGCAGCTCAGGTTAGTAAAGTAGTCTTTTGAAGGTTCTACTATAAGACCTTTGTATAGCTCTTTTATCAATATATAGCTAGAAAATTTTTAACTTTATAATAACAGTACAGAGTAATGGGGATTGTAGAAGAGAGGTGAAGAAGAGAGTGCAGGCAGGGTGGAATGGGTGGAGAAGAGTGTCAGAACTGATTTGTGACAGATGGGTATCAGCAAGAGTGAAAGGGAAGGTCTACAGGATGGTAGTGAGACCAGCTATGTTATATAGGTTGGAGACGGTGGCACTGACCAGAAAGAAGGAGACAGAGCTAGAGGTAGCAGAGGTAAAGATGCTAAGATTTGCATTGGGGGTGGCAAGGATGGACAGGATTAGAAATGAGTACATTAGAGGGTCAGCTCAGGTTGGACGGTTAGGAGACAAAGTCAGAGAGGCGAGATTGCGTTGGTTTGGACATGTGCTGAGGAGAGATGCTGAGTATTGGTTTGAAGGATTTTAAAGATAGAGCTGCCAGGCAAAAGGAAAAGAGGAAGGCCTAAGTGAAGGTTTATGGATGTAGTGAGAGAGGACATGCAGGTGATGGTGAAACTGAGCAAGATGAAGAGGACAGGAAGATATGGAAGCAGATGATTGGCTTTGGCAACCCCTAACGGGAGCAGCCAAAAGAAGAAGATGATAATGGAGAATGAGTAGATTAAGAAAAAAGTACACTCATAAATGAATGAAATTAATTTTGAGAAAAGTGAGATGCTAAGTATGCCACACGATAAGCACTCCAAACCAGTGAATGGATACAGCATTCAAACAGAGCAGCAGATGTCAAGGATTATAATAAATTGTAATGCTAAGTTGGTTGTAATTAGGTGACTTTCTTCATCATTAAATCTAAAATTGGCCATAACAAAAGAAGTTCTTAAAAGTAACTCTAACTATAGGAATATTTGTGTAATTAAACATTAATGTTAGTAATCTAATCTTAGGTTGTAAAGTTATTTTTATAATTAAAATATCTATCCATTTCTCCAAACCTGCTTATCCAAAGCAGGGATGCAAAGAAGCTGGAGCCTCTCCCAGCATGCACCGAGAATGAGTTAGGAGCAATCCCTGCAAAGGGAGAACACACACACACATATCTGGGAACACTTTAGCATCACCAATCTGCCTAACCTTCTTGTCTTTGGACTGTCTGAGGAAAACAGAGCATCTGAAGGTAACACATGGGGACATGAGGAGAACATTAAAACTCTATGCGGGGAACACTTGGGATTTGAAGTCTGGTCTCCTTGTTGTGAGGCAGCAATGCAACATCTACACAGATGTGCTTGCCATCATTTAAACATGTACTATTATTTTATTAATTAGCCTATGGACAGTAAAACCCTTGGGTATTTACAGTAAGGAACATAGAAGAACTGGCATAAGACCTTAATATGTAGAATAGAGGACATTTTGTTTTATATACAGGGAAATGCAAAAATGAGTAAAACAAGCAAGCACAAAAAATATGCACCAATTTTAGGTGCCCTCCAGCAGCAGTTGAAAGACATGTTACCAAAATGCCTTTCAGACCATCTGCTGCTGAATTAGTGGAAATTAATAGCCAGATACTGGTGTTTATACTCAATATTCTGCTTTATTTACTGTGTTCTGTAAGCATTGCCCAAAATAAGACTGATGAAACAGGCCATTGTCTTCAGTGTGATAAAGAGCAAAAGAAATAAATGAAAGGCAAACTGCTAAGAATTACTTCTGAGGAGGGCACACACTCCAGGAGTTGTAGTTAGTTGTTTAATTGTAGGGTACAGTAGAGAAAGAGGAATGGTTTGGAAGGAGCAGAGTAATGCTCAGCCATAGTTATCATAAAGAGCAAACATATTGGCAACAGAGAGCAGAAGAACCACAATGAATATAAAAGAAATCAAGAAAGTTAGTCCTTGTGCAACCAACCTTAGTTGTGTGTTATTGCTGCATGGTCAAGACCATGAACAGTGCGACCAATACAGTTCTCATTGAAACACAACTGCTGTACCAATAATAATAATAAAATCAATAATAATAATACATGTTTATGATTAGAATCCTTTTCTATGCTATATACCATTGTTTCTTGGATCAAAAAATTATCCATCCATCCATTTTCCAACCCGCTGAATCCGAACACAGGGTCACGGGGGTCTGCTGGAGCCAATCCCAGCCAACACAGGGCACAAGGCAGGGAACCAATCCTGGGCAGGGTGCCAACCCACCGCAGGACTCAAAAAATTATTGATCGCAAAAATCTGACAATCGAAAAATGTTGACGTAGAATGGTATGGTAGCTGCTCTATATGATGTCTGATACTGTAGTTAAAAATACTCCATCTTTGACACATCTACTTAAGAGCACAGCATTACAGAAGTCTACTTCTACCTGCTGGTAATATAAAGGAGCTATCAGTTATGCATATTTATTTTTGTAAAGCTGGTATATTTGAATAATTTGACTTTTACTTCAAAATGATTATAGAAAGAAAAGCTTTCAATGTCAACGTGTTCTGTGAGTCTTCTCGGAGTATCTTGTGATCAGTTTGTTGATTCAGTTTTGTGGCACAGCCAGATCTTGGTTGATTACCAGTAATTTGGAATATTTTCCACTGGTAAATATACTCTAATACTGTAAAAAGAACAATCTTAAATTCCTTTGAAATTGCCTTGTAATCCTTTCCATTTACATAGACATCAGTAATCTTTCTTTTGAGCACCTCTGTTATCCTCAGCCTGATATTTTAACACTTGTATGTATGGTTAAGACCAAACTAGTCCAACTATTTCATTTCACGTACTCTTTGTTCCTCCTATATTGTTTAATGAATGCATTTTTAGTTATTGTATGTTTTTTTAACTGTGTTTTGCACAACTGACTCTAATACATATCCTTCTCTTTTTCAGATCCAAAGGTTCACTTGAGCCCTATTGCCTGTTGTACATACGTGAGATATTTAGTTAGGTATTAATTTTAAATTAATACAAGCTGTCATTCACTGCTTTACTCAGAAGATGAAGCTGAAAGAGGCTGCACCAGAACGTAAGCTCCTAATCAACAAATTCCTTTGAAATTTGACAGGAGGGACAACCTGAAAATGCATCACTTTCCATCAGTAACAGATTTGCCTAACTGCCACGTGCAGAGTTTACTTCACCCTAACAGAGTTACGTATACATGCTCAGCTCTACTGCTGCAACTGATATGAAGGTAGTTGGTATTCTCAGACCATAAAGCCAGAGCAGAGGCCACAAGTGCTGGGCTCCGCGTGCAGATTTCTTCAAACCTTTGCCAGTATTGCTACCATCCGTTTTACCAAGTTGCTCTTCTTCTGCAATTTACTTGATCGACTGCAATACAGATATATGAGAGAATGAAAGGCACGTTTAGCATAGACAGAACAAACAGCATTTAGGTCATTTTTTCAGACAATGGAGGTGAAATAAACATAGCCAAAGGTGATCATTCCTTTCAACTTGAAAAGCCTTTCTATTTGCATTTCTGTATGGTGACCAACTTGTCTATTAATCAGTGCAAGATGGCGGCTTGGAAGAAATGATGTAGAGCTCAGTTAGAGGGCTTTTATCAATTTAATTACATTTAAGTACAGATTTTGATGTTGCTATATTGCCAATATTAGAATGCATACTCACAACTTTTTTGCACAAATTCATCTAAGTCATATAGGCTACATTGGATAGAACTTCTTTCTCCCAAATGGAAATTTTTGGCTTTTTACAGAAGTTCTTTAAATAAATGCATACATAAACAGATAGATAAATAAATATATAAACACTCACACTATGATCTGAACACACATCAGCATGACTAAAAAGGAAGAAAATTATAAAGAAAGAAAACAAAACCTCTCACTTGGTAGTCACAGTCACAGTAAAGCATTATGCAGACATATTGTTATTGGTATAAGGAAGCCCCAGTAGCGTTTCTTGACACATTTCTGCTGAATAATTCCTTGGCTAAATGTTCTCAGTGTTAGTGTATGAGAGATGATGTACAGCATTGTTCATAATGGCACTCAGTTTGGTTTTAATTCTGTCCTTTGCTATAATCTCTAGGGAACAGTAAATCCCATAATTGAGCCTGTCCTTTTAATTAGCTTATTATTATTATTATTATTATTATTAATAATAATGTTAAGTTTACTGGCAATATGTGAATTTCCCCTTGGGATTAATAAAGTATCTATCTATCTATCTATCTATCTATCTATCTGTCTACAGTATCTCTAATATGTTGTTCAATTTAGCCTAATACTGGAAATAAAAAAGAAGCAGACAGTCTCATTGAATTTAAATGACTAACCACGCATCTTCAAATTTTATTTCAATAACTGTTAACAGCGTTCCAGACAAGAGTTCTGTAATTTACAAAAGTAGAATTAAAAAATGCTGTTTTGCACTCTCCCTCTTAGGGATGTATTTTTCACTTTAAATGGTCTTTCACAGTGTGCATACGTGAGTGACAAAAGTAAGTTATCTGATAGCAAGCCCATGAATATAAATGTGTATTTCTCAGCCAGCGGATAGCTGGCTAGTCAGATCACAGTCAGGTTTGAACAGAACTAACATAATTGGTGATCAAACATACCGCACCAATGAGCAGCTGGTAAAGCCCTGTATACAGCAACATGCACATTTCATTGTCTGCATAAGCTACTGCAATGAGAAATACTCTAAAATTAGTTTCAATTAGGGGACAATTAATTGATACTGATATTTTAAGAACTGATGTCCGGGCTGCACTTGAATACTCATGCCTAACTCCCCTTCCAATGATACAACAGTCTGTGGTTTCTTCACCAAGTATCACTTTTGCTGTCTTTCCCATATAAACTGCTGCTATCAGTCTTCAGTCTTTCCAATTTATTCCTGTACACTTAAAGAAATTCATCGGTTTGATCCATTTTATTCTATTGAAAGCCTTCTTGTAGTTAACAAAACAGATACATACAACTTACCCTTGCTCTATGTTCCAGTTACTTGTAGTTCCCAAGATTGCCACTTGCATTTATTGTTCCTGTACTTCTTCAGAATTTGAACTGGTTTCTGTTGATTATTTTTCTATTTTCTTCTTTATTTATTGGGTGGTGCAATGGTTAAGGTTTTGAATTTCAAACCCTGAGGTTGTGGGTTCAAATCTCACTTCCGACACTGTGTGACCCAGAGCAACTCACTTCACCTGCTCGTGCTCCAATTGGAAAAACAAAAGAAACATAACCAATTTATCATAAATGCTGTGCCTTGATAAAAGTTGACAGTCAAGTAATTGTATTTGTTGTTTACTACCTTCAATAGAACTTATGACACAAGAGATACCAAGCTGATGGTGCAGTGGTCCTCACACTTGACCACATTTTGTTTCTTTTACAAAGGTATAGCAATACTTTCCAAATGGTCATCTGCAGATCCAGATTTTTCATATATATTTTTTAAAAGATTCACTAATTCATTCTCTCCTTTTGTTTTCATAACTGTCAGCATTTCAGCTGGAATTTCATCCCATCCTTCTATTTTGTCTTCCTTCAAATGCTTTTTTTTTAATCTCTAAATCTAACTGGTCTTTATCAAGCTCATCTTTGTTTTACAACATGATTTCTTAATATATTTCAGAGATACTTCTATATCTCTCTCCATCACATTTTAATATCTTCAGTCTCTGTCAGTAACACTCCTTTGCAATTTTCTGTTTCTAGCCTTTCTTTCCCTCATCATTTGCAATCAGTCAGTTGTATGACTTTATAGTTTGGAGCACTAGAGAATATGGATATAGGAATAAAGACTGGTGAACAAATAATGAACACTATTACATTTTCAGTATATATGTACAAGGAATGGGTTACAAACTGTTAGAATGTGTAAGTACATTCAGATTGGAAATTAGTGTAAAGAATATGAAAGTCACTAAGATAGGAAAGAAGAGGCACAATTGTTTGCAAGTAGGTGTATATGTAAATACTGTGAAAGGGTACGTCCCGGACACAGGCAGACAGACACGTTTTCCTTCACCACCACACGTTTATTATACATTATTATTATTATTTACAAAGTCACTGTGCACCACACCAACAAACCCCAACCGTCACCCAAAGTCCTGGCTCTTCACAGCCGTCTCTCTCTCTCTCTTCCAACACAACACTCAGGGCCTCTCCTGCCGCCTCCTCAGACCTTGTCCGCCTCCTCACCCGACTCCAGCCTTGATTGTAGGGAGGCGGCTCCTTAAATAGGCAGGCGGCTGCGGACCACACCCGGCCACCTGCCACAATACATTACAACAACTGCATTATTTTAAATATTTTGGGACCATAATCTTAAAATTCACCAGTGGATTGAATACAGAACTGAAAAAACAAATGGTCAAAATGTAATTGTGAAGGGTTTTATTTTATGTGGAAGATTTGGGTGCTAAAGAAAACATATTTAATATGTGGGATCATGTGAGAATTGGTTTGGAGAAGATGGACAGAAGTTGTGATTAAAGAGGAGGTACTGAGAAGAGCTGATAAGACCGATTTGAAAAAGACAGTGGGGATGGTTGGGTATGAGTTGGACATGATGGGCTGCTAAGAGATATCATTGAAATGAGGTTAGAGGGATAAAAGTCTAGACAGAGAGTGATTATACAAGATAATATTAAAAACAATAGAATATACCAGGAGTGTGAAAAGGAAGACACAAGATAGGAAAAGTTGGAGTTGGCTTTCCATGACAAGGACATGCCGATAAGCAAAACATGAAAAAATGAATGCAGTTACATGTGTTGGTAGAGTATACTAAATAAATGCTTTTAACTGTACTCTATAATATCTCAAGCCCCAAATAGACCTGTGGTGGCCCAATAGCCTTAATAAACAGTAGATTCAAATTCAAGCGACGTTGTGGAGGGTCCATGACTAAAAGCAGTTCAGATTTCTTAAACACAACATTTTTGAAAGAATTACCCAAGGAAGAGTTAAAATCTCAAGATAAAATTGTTGGCCACTTTGGATCATAATGGAGCACAATACTGAGTAAATATTTGTTCACTTTATGTTTGCAGGGCAAATCTTATATATTCATTGCTAGTTGAAATTACCATTTTGTTTTATATTTTATGGTTAACTTACTTCAAGCAGCAGGAGAAGTGAGCTGGTGTGTAAGTGGCTTGCAGGGGATCTATTTTGCAGTCAGGAGTGGCTGTTGGAAAAGTAAAAGAAAAATATATAAAATATTGTTGAATTGTCCACAGTCAAGGGAAACTTGACACCGTAAATAATTGAAGTTGTATAGAATATTTCTCTGTTTTAAGATAGACAAGTTTAAAAATTCACCATTGTTTTTCAATGGGAAGTTTTGATAGTTTGTACTTTGTACTGTGTAGTATTCATTCAAAACTTTGCACAGTGCAGTATTCAAGACACCTCAAGAAACATGGATCTTTCTTGAAAAATAAGTGTGACAAATTTCAACAAAATCTGTCCATCGGAAGCCAAGTTGTTTCATTTCAACAAAATCAGTCCACACACATGACTACCACAGTAGGTGCTTTTTGCATTATATGTACAGTAAATACAGTAATCCCTCCTCCATCGCGGGGGTTGCGTTCCAGAGCCACCCGCGAAATAAGAAAATCCGCGAAGTAGAAACCATATGTTTATATGGTTATTTTTATATTGTCATGCTTGGGTCACAGATTTGCACAGAAACACAGGAGGTTGTAGAGAGCCAGGAACGTTATTCAAACACTGCAAACAAACATTTGTCTCTTTTTCAAAAGTTTAAACTGTGCTCCATGACAAGACAGAGATGACAGTTCTGTCTCACAATTAAAAGAATGCAAACATATCTTCCTTTTCAAAGGAGTGCAAAGCAAGCAGTCAAAAAAAATCAATAGGGCTTTTTGGCTTTTAAGTATGCGAAGCACCACCGGTACAAAGCTGTTGAAGGCGGCAGCTCACACCCCCTCTGTCAGGAGCAGGAAGAGACAGAGAGAGAGCCACAGAAAAACAAAGTCAAAAATCAATACGTGCCCTTTGAGCTTTTAAGTATGCGAAGCACAGTGCAGCATGTCCTTCAGGAAGCAGCTGCACACAGCCCCCCTGCTCACACCCCCCTACGTCAGCGCAAGAGAGAGAGAGAGAGAAAGTAAGTTGGGTAGTTTCTCAGCCATCTGCCAATAGCGTCCCTTGTATGAAATCAACTGGGCAAACCAACTGAGGAAGCATGTACCAGAAATTAAAAGACCCATTGTCCGCAGAAACCCGCGAAGCAGCGAAAAATCCGCGATATATATTTAAATATGCTTACATATAAAATCCGCGATGGAGTGAAGCCGCGAAAGGCGAAGCGCGATATAGCGAGGGATCACTGTACACCTAAAAAGGATCATGTGCCATGCATATTATGATCTATAAATGGCAAAACTGGTATGTTTACATACTAATTAGACAGCAGCACTAAAGAACTTGTATATGGTCCAAACTACTTGTGTCTGGGCTGCCATGTGCATGTTCATAGGGGACAGCTTAAGGGCTCTGGTGATGGTAATATCCCACCATTTCAGGGGTTGGCACTCTATGCTAATGTCTTTTCTCTTCTTCCCTCTGCAGACCAGAAGATCATTGTCTATACCACCATTGACATCATTTATGGCGTCTGTCCACTTGGACCCGTGTTTTCCTGCTTTTCAACAACTGGACTCGCATCTTTTAACATGTTATAACACTTACTGTATTGTTAAACACATTTTTGTTCTGTTTTTTCCAACCAATGGGTTTGCCATTTGGTTCCCCAACACTTTATTCTGGTTTTGTGTTATTTCTTTCATTGTTCATACTGGACAAAGAATTTGTTCACAATGGGTTTCAGAACTCAGAAGCAACATCTGTTGAATTTAAATGAGTTATCCTAATGCAAGGCAGTTTGATCTGTAATTTAGTTTTACTGGTCTTGTTTTCTTTTGGCTTGTGCAGCTGTTGAAAATTCAATATTCCTTGTTTGGAATTCATAACTGAGTATGTTACTTACAGTATTTCTTATATTTTTTGGAGGTTTTGACTAATAATGGCTTTGAAGAAGGGGTTTTCAACTCAGCATCATCTTGTTTAGAAGATTGGCTTCTGTCTTTGTGCAGTCCAGTTCTTCTTTAATCTTCATGTTTGGAATGGGTAAGTTATATCTTAGTGCTGCTCTATGGCATAGTCATTTTTGCTTTTCACTCTGATTTTGTTGTGTCACTAAGTTCAGGGCTGGAATCTTATGCTATGTTGTTGGTATCTATAAAGAAATGGAGTTTGCTGGAATGAGGTGACTAGTAATTTATTATGATATTAGTTTAAGAGAGTTGTGAATCAAATTCACAAAAATTATTGAGTGCTAAGATCTGGTTTACATCACCACAATAATGGGAGAACACAATGGGTGACAACAAAGTAATTGTGCCAAATCGCTATTGGGAATATGATACAAAATTCAGATACAAAAAAATATTCTTTTTAATCTAATTACTTCGTTATCTACACATAACATCTATGATGGAAGATTTCAACTGTTCATTGCTGTTCATTTGGTTGACACTTTTACTCAATGTGATTTAAAACAGCAAAATGCAATACTTTCATTCATATTTTATTTTTTATAACTGGGTTAAAGGCAAATTAAGATACTTGCTCAGGGTCACACGGTGATTCAGAAGCAGGGTGTGAAATTAGCAGCCTTGTGGTTTAAAGTTCAACACCCATAGCCTCTAGGACACAGTGCCTGTTTATTTTAGTGCAAAAACCACTGAGCTTGTTTTAGATTTATATCCACCCATTCATCTTTTCAACCTGCTTAGTGTATTTCAGGGTCATGAATGCTGATATATAGGCAGCTATGGATTCCTGGAATTAGTGAGATCTGAAAAGGAAAGAATGGATGAATTAATGTCACTATGAAAGGTTCATAAATTAAAAGCTAAGGATGAGCCATAATTGTCTTGATGGATGTTATTAGTGAATTCTTACTGTGGTACATTGCGCTTACCAGGTTAAGTTAACTTGGGCCTTTAAATCTGCATGATAATAATTACCAACATGTACGTTAAAGAATGGCAAAACGTTAAAATGTTAACATTATTGGCTACGCTTATTAGAAAGTGTCATTCCTTGTTCAAGACATCATAATGCATGATAGATAGATAGATAGATAGATAGATAGATAGATAGATAGATAGATAGATAGATAGATAGATAGATAGATAGATAGATAGATAGATAGATAGATAGATAGATAGATAGATAGATGATGGCATGTATCCTCCCAGCCTGCTATATGATTAAAACTACATTCTGTATTTTATTAAAAATTCTTACATGCTTAAGTTTATTGTTGTAAGAATTGTTCAGTTCAATTATGTATGTTGGGTTAAACTTGAAATCAGTGAAAATAAGTAAGGATTCCAATGTAATCATGAGCACCGTTGACTATTCTGATGGTAGGTAGTCTTTAAATCCAACTGCTCTCTCTGTTCGACATTTTTAATTTGTGCATTTGCTTTGTTTTTGACTCCTTCCTTGTAGCTTACACCAAAAGCTTTTTTTTTTTTTTGCTTATTCTTTCTTTTCCTTAACTCTCAAGGCAGTATAATACAGGTGTAATGCTAAATTTATGATTGATTCAGAATGAATTTTAATAGTACTTATGTTGTTTAGCAGCATATGAAAAAATACCTTTCTCACTGAAACCTTTGATTTGAACATTTTCTTTTTATTTAAGGGCGTCAGAAAAAGTATATCCCTTCCAGCAATGATTTTTCCTAAATTAATGAATCCCATCTGTGCCCATTAACAAGTCCAAACCTCCTTCAATAGTAACTTACAGGTATTGCAGAACATGTTGTGCCTCAGAGCTTAATTAAATTAAACCAGTGTGCTTTATTGCATAAAGGATGCAGGGGGTGCAGGATGACTTTTCTTCCATGTATACTGTTAGATTTTAAACTATTAATAGTAATAATTACAAAAATATGCAGCCACATTGTCCTATAAACTGTATGCATTGCTATATTTAAATGGTAAACATTGCTTGCTCAGAAAGTGAATATTTGGATTTCCTCACTGTTTTCAGATTTTAAGTACAGGAACTGGAATAAATAATTACTTTGTGATCTATCATTTATTTTTAATGACACTCAGTCAATCAATCAGTCAATCTTCAGTTTATATACAGTGGCATATTCCCCAGTGAGTGCCATCATAAAACACTTTATAATGCAATTAACAAAGTTACAATTCAGGAAAGCTTCCTAAGAAAGGTAATAATTTGAATTTATGAAGGCTCAAAAGTTATGACAAATTGTGCTTCGGTACAACACCATATGGAAAAAAAAGTTTTAAAGTTAACTGTTGTCTTTTTTCTGTTTTATATTTTAATTGATATTAGTTCAAAGATACCGCTGCATACAAAAGACAAAGTAAAGATGTAGTTCTACCTCGATAAAGGCCTTCTCATCCTATCTGTGTTCTGCAATGTATGTTGTGTGCTTATTATAATGATTGTGGATAGTTGCATGTGCAGCGTATGTTACAATGTGTTTTAAAAAGCTGAACTTTAAAATTGTATTTGGGCTGTGTGGAAGAGATGACATGTCAAATCTGAGGGGTTCACAAGCTACAGAACAATCATGCTGAGTAGAAGAGAAAGGAAGACTAGCGTTGATATAAATAAATGGAGTCATTTTTATCTGCTTTCCCTTAAAGATGAAAAAGACTTGGAATGAGGAGACTAGGTTGGACGTTTTCATGAGAATATTTACAAAGCCTATTCATCCATCTCCTGAACCCACTGTATCCCCTAAATGGTTGTAAAAAACCGAATCCTGTGCCAGCAGCATCAGGATCCAGGCCTGGAAGGGCCTCCGATCCATCGCACAGCACACTCATTCATCAATCACAGCACAGGCAACTGCAGCTGAGAGGTCAACAAGTCCAGGAGAAATGGTGGAAACTGGGCCGTGATCTTTATCGATTAAGGCTTTTGGCTCTGACTCTGCATGCTCTGGCAGATGATCAACAAATTAGTCTATCGGGACAGTTTCACCAGGATTAGTTTTACTCTTCGATAGAACATGATGGCATGCATAACTGCTCTTATTCCACAAAGACTGGTATAACAAAAAACATGAAACCAGAATATGCCCTTGAATCTATCCTATTTGTTTTTTTCAATGCCACTTTTAACTCCAGGTTTCTTAGAATTTCTCTCCAAAGTCATATTTACAGTGAAAGGTATGGTCTTCATGCAAGATTAAAGGTCTTGTAGTTCACAAACTAATCTATGTTCTCTGCTATGCATGGTCACCAATGCACAGCTAGATACTCAGGCTATTGACAAACATCTATCTCAGGTCCCAGGGTACTTTGGTTTTCCAGTGAATCTTCCTTCATTCTCACTATCTTAAACACAAGTATGTTTATTATTTCAGTGTGCATAAGTGTTATCCCATTCAGTTTTGTTAGAGGCTTTGTTAACAGTAAAGGCACCCAGCACACTGCTACAAACAGGACCACTTTTTGAGGCCAAACAAGACAATGGAACAACAGCAAATTCAACATCTATTGAACTAACATTCTCAGCATTCTGCTGCTTAGCACTGAGGTTTGGACTCTAGCCTTTGCCAGATCTGGCAGTTTGTTTGATCCATGGTGCCTGCTATTTAACATATGCACTTTAAAGGCAAGACAACATTCCATACTGTATATTTAAGTCCCTGAAACATTTCTAGCATTTATGCGGTATATTTGCTAAATGAAAGCTGGACCAGCTAGAAATAATCATCTGAAAGCCAGGATAAGAGCTGATATCAAACCTCTGTCCTATGCTTTGTTTAAACCAAAAAAGGGGTCTGTAACACTAATAAAGAATCCTACAGATTATTTGCAGAGATTTCTTTTGATTTATCCACAAACTTGAATACCAAGGAAGTGCACAATACCAAGCTTTTATCCCGTCACGGTGATAATGTCATCACCACGCACCACAGAGCTGCCGCACTGCATGACTCAGAATAGCAGTGCACAGGAAAACAAAGATGATGCCAGAAAAGACACAAAAATCTAATCCAAAAACTACTGCCAAAATTGAGTTTTGTGACTCCAAAAAGCTATCTAGATATACAATGTAATAACCAGAGCTCCGAAATCATGACTTTGAAATTTTCATCACGCATAGTCAGCTACAAAGGTCAGGCTACCAAAGACCAAATGACAAATATTTGAATGGTAAAGACCATTTTGTATGGTGGATAAGCAACTGCAGCTCAATATGGTGGCAGATTTATAAAATACAGTAAGGCTTGCCTCCAGGGATGCAAGACCTCCCTGTGTAGCATTGCCGGTTGCCCTCTAGCACAATGACTCATGAAGTAAGGCCTATGAAACATGTTTTAAGAACAGGTGTACCCAGGCCCAAAAGCCAAAGTGAAGACATTGAAAAGATTTGACTGTTTTAACTGTCCCTCCTAGTGTTTACACCTATGGCACTTATAGTCACTGCAGTTTATAGAATACTCAGTTTGATTTACCAATGTGCCACCAGGAATGAGATGTTCATCTGTTAGCTTGATGAAAACAGACTGGAGCATCTGTATTCTAGGAGGGGTTCAGAAAAGCACAGCATGTAATAACTAAGAAAAAGACTCTAGCAAGAAAACACACAAATCACAGTAAAGGTACCTGCGTGACATTTGACAAGATGGATGCACGACTCAGTGCACATCAGGTTAAAAAATAGTAACATCTAAGACTTTACACACACTAACAGAAAATCATGTGACTACTGTATTAGATGAAAACTATCCAATGTATCTATTATGAATAGATCATACATAATTAATAAAATGTTATATGACATTTTGTTTGTTCTTTCATATACACATGGATCAACATTTTCCATACTGAGATAGAAAAAACTCATATTAATATTACATTAGCTGATACCCTGCCTGGAGCCATAATTGTCTGTCCATCTGCTTATTAAGAAATTAATTTATATCCTCTGCATAACGAAAGGCGAACATATTCACAGGAACAGGAGAGACAGCACTGCATTCCACTAAAATATCCCAGTGCCTATTGAGGTTGACACAATTACTACTGTGGTCAATTTGCAGTTGTTTTGTGCAACGTACAAGGATACAGTTGTCTTCAGTATAAAAGCCAGCATTTTAAAAACTCCTTTTGACATACATATTCACCCCTGTACCTTACAGAGCCTACACTCAAGCACATACATTGTGATAACAAGATGTAAAACCTCATTAAACTCGGGGTAAGTACAGTTATTGGAGGAGGTACAGCCTTTAGGTAAAAAGCAACTCATTTTGAAAGCTCTGCTAGTTAATGTAAGAGATGACCCATTAGTGTCACCTTTTAAATCAACGCTAAGGGCCCTCTTAGATTTGAGGGTCAGTCTGTTTATATTGCTTTTTAACAATTATGGCAATCATTGTCTTTGATTACTACTAGCACTTTGCCATTGTCTTTCTCTTCTCAGTGTCTTGTGGTGATGCTTGGTGTCACTCCCAGCATGACCAGTTTATCTTTGCTGAATTTGGAATGGTATCTTAGACCAGATGGGCAACATTAGCTTTAGAAGTGACATGAATGCCTTCAGACTTTTGCTAATCTCATTGATTACAGCAGACTGTTGACATGATGTAAAACAAATGTTTTTCACAATCAAACTCTGATAGAGGAGCAGCTTCAGCGACAGACTGCTGTCACTGCCCTGCTCCAATGACAGACTGAGGAGATCGTTCCTCCCCCACACTATGCGACTCTTCAATTCCACCCAAGGGGGGGGGTAAACGTTAATATTATACAAAGATATTGTCTGTCTGTATACCTGCATTGTTATCACTCTTTAATTTAATATTGTTTCCTTATCAGTATGCTGCTGCTGGAGTATGTGAATTTCCCCTTGGGATTAATAAACTATCTATCTATCTATCTATCTATCTATCTATCTATCTATCTATCTATCTATCTATCTATCTATCTATCTATCCATCTAATATTTTTACTGTGAGAATTTTGAGAACCTGGTAATCCCCCAAGTGTGCTGCTGTACACCAAAACTCTGTTAATGCAGGCAGGGGTTGCTTGTCCACCACCGGTACAACTGCAGGTTCAGAGGCTCGCTGCATAACACATCAATCACCTGCTGGTTGATGTGGGGAACATTTAAAACTGGCCGCTGACCTGGCCGTATGTTCACTTGCTGTTTTCCCACTTAGGCATGGAGTATGTCTACTCCTTTAATTTGAGAAAAGAGTGACTGCAAGATGACGACAATGTCAGTATGTGCATGCTGGGGTTCCTGAGAGTGCTGAAAAGACAGCTCTCGTTTGGATAACTTTGAGATGTCAATAAAACTGATTCTTTTTTAGAAATCTGGACTCATCTTCTTTCTTGTGCAAGTCTGTGACCCACATATTTAAGTACAGTATTTTTATATTTATTCCAAGTGCATTTTAACAACAAACAACCTTGTTCTTTAAAATCATGACATTGATTGAACAGTTCCTGTTTTACAAATGAGCAACATTGACCATCTTTTTGCCTCGCTCTGCTCTCTCAATTATTTTCACTTTTCTTTCCATCTTTACCACCTGACGCTTCTTAGCAGTGCATCACAGCTGCTTTTACGCTTAATTCTGGACATCTTGGGCTTGAAATAAAGCATGTTAACTCAACATAAACAGAGATACGGCCACAGCATAACCACCTGTAGAGGATGCATGTACATGACTGAAAATGTATGCCAGACACATGAACTAACTTACGCACTGCCTCGAAATTTGAAGATATGGCACAATTTTAATTTCTCACTTATTCAAATAATTTTTAATTTATTGGACATGTGCATTCACATCTTTGAAAGCTCGTAACTTGAAGGTTTGTATGCAGGAGGCTTACTGTATTACAAATAACATACCATTCACAAGATTACTGAGAGATGAGCTATAAAACTGTAATAATGCCCAGTCAAATTCAGCCAGCAACTCAATCCAGAGTGGTGATAGAGATCAGGAAGCATCAATGTGGAAAAGCTCTAAAACAGAGCCTAATTAAATTATAAAGAAATGTTTTTATTGAGGTATGGAGTCCAAACAAGTGATCAAAATAGACAAGCAAAAAGTAAGGGCATGAAATGCCAACCAAAGAACAGATAAGTTGTATCCAAATTAACAAATTAAAAGCACAGACAATACAAAAGTAAACAGTACTGTTAGGACGGAGCAGCAGAAAATTTCTAAATCAAAAAAGGAATCAGGAGATGAATTGAGGTCAGTAAAACAGGCAGGTGTCGATACCGGAAAGACAAAGAGGTCTTAACGTGAAACAAAATTGTACTTTGAGAATACTGGGAGTAAGTTGATAACCACAATAAATCATATAATCAGAGCGAAAATGAAGAATGAATGTCATAGTCAAAGATCAGAAACGAAGCTGCAATCAGAAAACTATTAGAAATACAGAAATAATACCCTGGTTTTTAGCAGTATCCACAAACTTGAACAACCACAATGCTGACCTTTATACCTTTGACCCATTGATGTCATGCACCACACACTTCTAGCTGATCATATCGACCTGTTGACCTGTCAACAGAGAGGTACTCATTAGAAAAACAAGATGGCATTGTGGGAGAATGCATTTCATGTTCAAAATCATCAAAAATTCATTGAAACAACTTGATTCTTTAACCTCCAAACCCCCCAAATGATATTTCAAATGCTTTAACAGATCAAGGAATAGCTGCAAAAAATTGAAAACAAAAGCTATATTGTGACATAAAACACAAAACACCATTCATCCATCCTTCCAGATTAAATTAAATGGCTTTCTAGAAGCTTGCTGCGACACACTAATGATAAACAATCGAAAAGTTAAAATGCTCCATTTTTATTTTTTCACTCTTCCTATCATACTTGACGCTGAGAAAGCTAGGGGGACTTTTGTTATCCCAGAAGGAAACTGTCTGCAGAAGCAAAGTAAAACATTGTTACATAGATACAAAAAAATAAAATTAAAAGAGAAAACATATGACAGCCATCCTTACAATCAGTACCCACGACCATAAAATTCCTACAGATAAGAATAATCAACTCTAACAGTAGTCCATAATAACTCGGGAATAACAGGAGCCCTACAACTACTAGAAGTGAAAATAGCTACAGCTTCAGGAACAAAAGAGTTCTTAAATCATTTGCTCTTGATCTTTGGGATGGCAACAAATGAAGCTTATGAAACAGATGATGACGGCTGTCTGACTGAGCTACTGTAAGTCGGCCTTCTTTCTGACTTGTTTGTGAAAGTGGTCTGCCGCAAACTAACAATTTTACTACTCATTTTGACAATGCTGTTTAGACAGTTTATATTTTTAATGCTATGTTTTCCAAACTAATATACAGTATAATAGCAAGTGTGATAAAAGGTTATTTAAAATATTTATAAAAAAGCATCATTATAGTTCTGCCCACTTTAAAGCAATTGAGTTTTTTCAGAAAGAATAAAAATGACTGTCTCTTTTGTTCTGTGTTGAGATCTAAGGTCAACCTCTTATCTATTATTTCTTTTAGATATTTGTGTTGCTCAGAGAGGAAAACCATTAAAATCAACAGCCATATCCCAGGTAATATTTACTTTTTAAAATGAATGATCACACGCATTAACAACAGGTCCATCACTATCCTCCTTATCTTGTAACAGACTCACAAAGACGAGCCATTTGCAAATTTCAGGATAGGCCTGTCCTCATGCAGTCATTTGTATACGAAATAAACAGGAAAGGACAGACAGCAAGCTTGAGGAGATCTAGTGCATTAGGTAAGTCCATCAGAAAAAAACACCATCAACAATAACTCTTTGTGTCTTGTTAGTTAAAAACTCAAAAGTATCCAGCCACCTGATTAGGGTCTATGCAGAATTCAACCATCAACTTCTCAATAAAAACGTGAGGCCCGATTGTATTACAAACAGACTGAGTGCCCTTCTGATGTGTCCAAGTGCTCATACAACAGATTCAGAAGTGTCACTGTGGCATCCTCTCCCTCCCTTTTAGCTTTGTACGCAAATTGGTAAAGGTCTAGATTGGCCTGAGTTTTGTTTTGCATGTCTCCCATTAATCAGATTCTCAAAAGATTTCATAATGTAAGAGTTTAAGGTCATTGATCTGAAGTTATTTAAGACTCTGGGATGTGTTATTTTGGGCACTGGAATGACATTTTCCCCTTTACAAGGTATGGGGACCTGTTGTAAATCCAGAGGTGGGTAGAGTAGCCAAAAATTGTACTCAAGTAAGAGTAGCATTACTTCAAAATAATATTACTCAAGTAGAAGTAAAAAGTAGTCATCCAAAAAATTACTCAAGTAAGAGTAAAAAAGTATTTGGTGAAAAGACTACTCAAGTACTGAGTAACGGTTTGATCATAATAAATTATTTATTTTTTAGAAATGTTGTAATAAGACAGACAAAAATATAAAATAATGTGCATATTCTGCTATTTCCAAATAATAAAATAAAAAATGAGTAAAAATAGATAACATCTTTACAAAATAAAGATGCACAAATAACACAAAGTTCCAAATCTCAGTTTTTCACAACAAAGCTTTTGAAGCCAGTACCTACAGTAGGTAACATGTTTGTTTGAACAGTGCAAACTACTTACAGTGACAAGATATACTGTACACTGACAGTACAATACTGTATATTCACTTGCCCTCCAAATAGCACAGCTGATAGAAAATAACATTAGAACAAGGCAGCTCGTGCACGTACAAGAAGTCTCACTTTACCTTGACTGCCTGTGTCTGTGCATGTTTGGTTAAAACGTGCTTGTTCTTCACTCGGTGAAGTGATGGTTAAGCTTCAGCAGGAGTTGGCTCTCCAGGTTCTTGCAGTGAAGCTGTGACCGTTTAGCAGTGAACAGGAGCCCCGCATGACTAAAAGTCTCTCACAGGCTGCAGATGCAGGAAGTTTGTGTGTGGTCATGTGACTACATAGCTACGTCTGATTTGTGAAACGGAACCATGTGATTATTGTTGCTACGTCTGATTGGTGAAACGGAGTCTTGTGATTATTGTTTCTACATCTGATTGGTGAAACAGTCATGCAGTAGATCCACTGGAGGCTTCTCTCTGGCAAAAATATAGCGTATACATTGGGAAAAAAGTAACTATTCGAGTGTTGCCCAATGTAGTGGAGTAAGAGTAGCGTTTCTACTTCACAAATGTACTCAAGTGAAAGTAAAAAGTATGGTGCAGTAAAACTACTCTTAGAAGTACAATTTTTTTAAAAAGTTACTCAAGTAAATGTAACTCGTTACTACCCACCTCTGTGTAAATCCAGCGACATCTGTAGTGGAATAATTGGCAGAGCTGGTGTGCCCAGGACAGATGCAGGCATTTATGTATTTTGTTTAGTCCAGAACTTTTTCGGATATTAGTTTATCGAAGACTTTGTTTACATCATTTTGATCAAAGAAAGACTAACACCTAGCTCCAGTCCTAAGTACCTTGCTAAATAATCACTAAAAGAGAGTATTGTGTGTCTAGCCTCCAATGAAAGTCATTTAATTTTAAGCTAATTAATAGTCAGTCTTAATTTCATGCCAGTTTCGTACTATTTTTCTTTTACTTTGAATGATGGCCACTGTCTTAATACAATTCCAGAAAGACCCAGGTTGTTAGTTCACAATTCACCCTCACTCCTGTCCTTATGTTTCAAGTTTAACTGCTTGATTTCCCTTTTCACGTCCTTTTGTCTGCGGTGAGCTGGCGCCCTGCCCGGGGTTTGTTCCTGCCTTGCGCCCTTTGTTGGCTGGGATTGGCTCCAGCAAACCCCTGTGACCCTGTGTTTGGATTCAGTGGGTTGGAAAATGGATGGATGGATGGATGAATGGATGGATGTCCTTTTGTGGTTTGTTATGTTATAGTTTCTTTAGTTCTTTTAAATCTTTGGTTTTCCATGGTTTGTTGTTAGGATATATTTTTTCTGATTTAACTGGAATTATGACGTCCTGAAGAATTATATGGAAGTTCATATTGTGTGATTCTTTGAATAAGGTCCGCACAGGACATTGCAAACAGCCACACAGGCACTCAGCAGATTCCTTCTCCATCTCTATTGTTTTTAATTATATTTTTTTCTCTTTTATGTAGGAATAAGAAGGACACAGTTATGATCTCATGAACCCAGTGGGGATTTGGCTGTAAAAGCTTTCAAAATTCCCATGGCCTGGATAAGTGACATACTGACAAAAAAAGTATGTAGTGTTTTAATTAGTGAACACTGGTTAAAATCAGGAGACAGTGATCCAAGCCTCTGTATCTGAGTGAAGACATGGTCAGCTACATCACTCACCACCATCTTTGGCTGAATGCAGACAGACATTGACAATTGAAATGAAAATTTATAGGAACTCTCTGGCTAAATAATTGGAGCATAGCAAGACAGACGTTCGACATCCTTCATGCACACTTTTTACTTTAAACATCAGTGATTTACACGATTCTTTCTTTAAATAAAGACAGAAACCCCCATGGTGTGACTTACCAGTAATGGCGGAGAGGGAAAAAGGATCAAGTTGAGGCTTTATATTTTTATTGTGAAAAAAAAATGGACCAGGAAATGATTGGCTTTCTTTAAGGGAAATCAAATACATAGTCAGAAGTTCAGGCAGGGGTCAATAAAATGAAAAAGAAAAATCCTAGTTTAGATGAACAAGAATGAAAGCCAATGTCTCTAACATTATGTGGTTATTAGAATATTAGAGCATCAGCCCCATAAAGCTTGCCAATCCTTTCTGTCTAATTTCTCCAGAATAACCCTGAGTTGCGTTTTGAAGGTCCCTAGAGGTTCTGCTCTCTACCACACTACTAGGTTGCTTATTCCATGTGCCATGGTTCTCTCTTTGAAGACCAACTTTGTTTCTTTTGTAAAATATTTACCCTTAATAAGTTAACAGTTTCTTCTTTTTCCTAAATGTCTTTGTATTTAGTTGTTATTGATCCAAATCTTGGACGCCAGTGCTGCCAAAGTCACTCCCCTCACTCACATTGCCAGCAACAGACTCCATAACTAACAACACTATGGTAACACCCATGAAATCAGCACCGAAAATAATGTGACCCATGAAGAAAACCGCAATCACAATGGTGACAGGTGGTATCACTGACAAGTTAAATATTAAATATACAAGAGAAATAGAAACAAAATTACAAAATTAAAATGAACTAATTCAAACGGTTCCTAAACGTGGTCATGACAATCTAATGCTTAGAAACACAGCCACATGAAAGAAGGGGTCAAGAGGTGCACAAGCCAAAAATTGAGTAACATTATTATGCCAGCCATGGTCAGAGCTGTTTCATGCCATACATGAATTAAGGGATTGTTGGGGGTCCCACCACACACAGAGAGAAGAGATAAAAAGGAATGAGTTTCCGAAACTGGCATACTGATTATGGCCCCAAAAGGTCAGAAAGGGCTCTGCTCAATGTTTACACTAACTCCAGATCTCACGATAGATAATAAGAACACATTGAACAGATATTACACAACCATAACACCTAAATTGTGATGGGAATATTCACTGCCCACAGAAAGCTTAGTGTTTCAAATACCAATTTATTTTAGTAACAGAGCACATGTGGCAAAAATTAACTAGTGACTTTTAAGGGCATAGATCAAAGAGCTAAGATATACTTTAATGCTGATATCCAATGGGAACACAATAGCAAAAAAAATAAATAGATAAAAAACAAACAGATGATACAGAAACAAAAGGGTGCCATGTGCAACATTCACATGCAGCAGTGAGCCTTTTAGACAACAAATGAATAAGCATTTATATAAAGTACAATGGCTCTTTCTTAGACTCCTGTAAATCCAAACAATAAACAAGGTTTAACAAACATTAACTTAGAGTAGCCATTCGTCATTAAATACATTCATTTTTCTAATGAGGCACGTGTCAGTATAGCCCAAAATCGATCGATAAATAATGAGTCATACCTTATACACATTTTTTGATTTTCACTGTGATTCCAACTGTTTTTGAAAATTGTTTCATCAGAAGCAGTGAATTCTAATGTGGTCTGTAAGCCTGTCTGCCTCATATTGCTCATGTCCTGTATCCATGGAGGCTGAATTAGTCACATTCAACCAAAAAGAAATCTTTGAGATCTTCACTTCTCCCTTTTTGAAATCAGCATGAGTAATGTTTGTAACGCACGGCATCAGATAATAAACTTAAGCAGATGACAAGGATATACGTACCTTATGTTTGCATGAGACATGACACGTGCTTCTCCAGGTTTTTGGTCTGCAAGCCAAATGCTTGCTGGTTGACTGTCAGCAAATTTCAGCAGTGTGAAAAAGAGATTTTATTGAATTAGCTAAGGTGTTATTAAAGATATTTATGGGACTGAAGTATAACACTTGTCTGCCAGCATAAATGGTCTGCCTGTACTATCAAAATGTGGAGAATTCTCTTAGCCTTTTTGCTTGAAGTCCATTTATAATAGTAAACACAAACTGCTCTTTTTTGTTGGGCTAAATGATAAATAATTGCAAAATTTAGATCCCCTGTTATATAATCATGTCCAATATTTTTCATTCTTGCATGTAACTACCTCAGAAGGCAAATCAAGCCAAGGGAGTGCTATTTTTTGAGAATTAATTATTATGTCCTTTTTTGAGCCTAATTATTACTGTATTGGAATTTTTCCTCAGGTTTTGCTCCACAAGATTTCAGATAATGATAGCATAGAAATGGTAGTAAGTAGTACATCAAATAAGCTGATATGTGTTTCTTTTAATTAAAATTATGTATTTTAAGAATTTCTTACTTAGTATAAATCATAACACCAGTGAATGGTGACATGTTGCATGTTGGACAGACACACAATTAAGAATTTCACTATACATGTTATAATGCCATTTACATTATGCCCTGCACATGCCAGTATATGCCAGTCATATACAGTATTGTTCTGCTTAGGTATACCAGGGGGAAGTTTGGATTTGATTTGGGACCAAAAGATAATACTTAGTCAAAAAGGAAGCCAAAGTCAAAACCAAGAAGTTAGTTAAGCCAAATAACGAAGTCAAAATGGTAAGCCTGAAATGTAATAGAGACAAAGAACTAAAATGATGAAAACCAGGAAATCTGGAGGATCTCTAAAATGGCATCAGTGAATACTTTGCAGCTAAACTAAAACAACTTAGAAACAAAAAGTTAACATCAGAAATGAAATCAGCGCCCCAAACATTTCTGATGGAAAATAAAAGTCATTGAGAAATGTTTCACATGAATGGGCTGTTTGCAGGTTGGTGGCATTCGTAAGGGAAAAAAATAGCAAGTGGGCTAGAAATTCATCAAAAGTGGTCGAAAGTACAAAAAAAAAAGGAAGACAACAGAAAGAAATGCGTCTTAAATATTCACTAAAGGCAGCACCTCATTTGCATAAGCTATTCAAAGTGATCTCTGATTGGCTGGCTCCTTTTTAATGTTATATGATTGGTCAGCAAAGGCATAGGGAAACAACCTTCTCATCCAACGGGGAGATCCCCAATGTACAGGCCTCGAGTCGGGGGGCCATAAGCAAGCCCACCCCTGCCCGACGCCTCTCACCCACAGTTTACAATACAATACAATACAGTTTATTTTTGTATAGCCCAAAATCACACAGGAAGTGCCGCAATGGGCTTTAACAGGCCCTGCCTCTTGACAGCCCCCCATCCTTGACTCTCTAAGAAGACAAGGAAAAACTCCCAAAAAAATCTAGTAGGGAAAAATGGAAGAAGCCTTAGGAAAGGCAGTTCAAAGAGAGACCCCTTTCCAGGTAGGTTGGGCGTGCAGTGGGTGTCAAAAGAAGGGGGTCAATACAATACAATGCAGTACACAGAACAGAACAATTTCTCAATATAGTAAGAAATAAAAAATATAAATTTTAGAAGTACAGAGCAGAATTTAACAGTAGATGATATATCCCATAATAAGATTTGGATTTGTATAGAGTCCTGGAGACCTCATCCTTCAAGCTGCCTCCCCCATTTGGCCATTCCACAGCTGAAACAGTGCTGGGCCAGCCAATCCGATGAAAGGACCCCTCTCTCCCACGATTCCTGCAATCCTCCATCTGGGATGACTTTTCCTTAGGCAGGCAAAACAACTTGGCAGGTGGGCCATGGCACCAAGTGCCACATTTGAGTACCGAGAAGAAAAACAGAATAAGTGAGGGTTAGTATATAATTATAACTGTCATGTTACTTATGTTTAAGTGCTATTGACTAACAACAGAGATGCAGTCTGTACAGTTAATCAGCAGCTCTAGTCAGGATATGCTAAACTGAAGTAGTGAGTCTTCAGCCGGGATTTAAAAGCTGAGACCGAAGGGGCATCTCTTATAGTAGCAGGCAGACCATTCCACAGTTTAGGGGCCCTGTAACTAAAAGCTCGACCTCCCACTGTTATTTTATTAATCCTTGGAATCATAAGCAGACCGGCATCTTGAGATCTTAATGTGCGCTCTGGTTTGTAAGTCATGATAAGTTCAGACAAGTAAGCCGGACCTCGACCATTTAATGCTTTATATGTTAAAAGAAGGATTTTGAAATCTGCCCTAAACTTAACCCCTTCACCGCCCTCTGCCGGATATATTCGGCACCGTTGTTTTAATGCTAACGCCATACTGCCGGAATTATCCGGCACATTTGCCTGTGGTTATATGAATGCCTGGCAAGTAGTATAACTGACGGTTTGGCGTGGGTATTATTACTACGTTGTATTTCGACAAGTCTGTGGTTGTTTTGGCCGGTCATGTGACGTGATTCGCATGTAACAGCTGTGAATATGGCGAAACGTAAACTGACTTCAAGTGAGGCTTTGCAGGCGATTTTGGACAGTTCTGATCATGATTGTAGCAGTTCTGAAGAAGATTTTAGTGACAGTGATGAGCAGCAACGTGCGCTGCATGATATTGTGAATGAAGACGCATCGGATGACGGCGCTGAGTGGGTGTATCCCCAGCATCTCAGCTGGGCTGCTGCCCGTGGTGAACTACCTTTTCTGCATTCGTTTGAGGGAACGTGTGGCTTTATTGTTGATGTAAACAATTACACTGCTGAGCAGTTTTATGAGCTGTTTGTGTCACCTGATTTGATTAGACATTTTGTTCATCAGACAAATCTGTATGCAGCACAGTTTATTGAGAAAAATCCCAATTTACCTCCACATTCCCGTGTTCGTGCTTGGTTTGACACTGATGAAAACGAAATGAAAAAATTCATTGGGATTTTGATGTTGATGGGAATAATCAGAAAACCAGATATTGAGATGTACTGGTCTACAGATCCTATGTATGCAACACCTATTTTTGCAGCTGTCATGACACGTAACCGATTCTCTTTGCTGCTGAAATTCTTTCATTTGAATGACAACAGAAACGAGCCAGATAAGAAAGATCCAAACCGCGACCACTTGTTCAAGCTACGTCCTTTGATTGATCATTTATTTGAAGCATTTCAGTTGCCCTACATGCCAGGACCGTCAGTTGCAGTTGATGAAAGTTTATTGTCGTGGAAGGGCCGCTTACAGTTTCGACAGTATCTACCATTGAAAAGGGCACGGTTTGGTATCAAGATGTTTTGCTTAGCTGAGAATTCAGGTTACATTTATAGATTTCGTGTATACACTGGCAACTTGCACAACATTTAGTGGTCAATACTGCTTGAATAAATGTAAAAAATGTAAAAAAAATGTAAAAAAGTAAAAAAACAAAAATTGTTCAGATTTCGCCTGGCGTGGGGAATTTTTAGTGAGTTGGCGGTTAAAGGGTTAACCGGGAGCCAGTGTAAGGATTTAAGAACTGGAGTTATGTGTTCGTATTTTCTTGTTCTTGTAATAATTCTCGCAGCCGCATTTTGGATTAACTGGAGGCTGTATAAAGAACAGTTTGAACATCCAGTGAACACCGCATTGCAGTAGTCAATCCTACTAGAGATAAATGCATGAATTAGTTTCTCAGAATCCTGTTTATTTAAAAAGCGCCTTAATTTCCTAACATTTTTAAGATGGAAGAAACATGTTTTGGACAACTTTGTAATATGCGCTTTAAATGACATGCTAGAGTCAAAGATAACTCCTAGATTGCGGGCTGATTCAGTAAAATTGACTGGGATTCCCACTGAGTTAAATGATGACAAAATATTGTTGTGATCAGCATCATTCCCTCCAACAATTAACATCTCTGTTTTATCTGTATTTAAAGACAAGTAGTTCTTATTCATCCACTCCTTTAATTCACTAACACAACTAATTAAAGACAACATTGGAGAAACTTCATTTGATTTAAATGAAAGGTATAACTGGGTGTCATCTGCATACGAGTGAAAATTAACATTATGTTTCCTAATGAGAGATCCCAGTGGAAGCATGTACAGTGAAAACAGTAAAGGTCCCAGTACTGAGCCCTGCGGGACATTATATTGAACTTCTGTGTATAATGATGGAGTACTGTCAGCACATTTCTGTACATATTGGAATCGATTTGATAAGTAAGAACTAAACCAAGCGAGCACGGTGCCTGTAAGCCCAACATCATTTTCTGTGCAGTAAAATAGAATGGTCGATGGTGTCAAATGCTGCACTTAAGTCCAACAACATAATTACAGTGGAGTTTCCTTCATCAGAGGATATCAGAATGTCATTTACAACCCGTGTTAGTGCCGTTTCTGTACTATGACCAGTGCGAAAACCAGACTGGAATTTCTCAAATAAATTGTAATGCGTAAGGTGTGTCTGAAGCTGACTGGCGACTACTTTTTCTAGTATTTTAGAGAGAAACGGTAAATTTGAAATAGGCCTATAATTATTTAGTATATGTGGGTCAAGGTCTGACTTTTTAAGTAATGGTTTAATGACTGACACTTTTAGTGCATCTGGTACTGTGCCATGCAATAATGAACTATTGATAATGTTTAGGATAGGCGCTGCAAGAACATCCATTGCACTTTTTACTAGTTTTGTTGGCACTGGATCTAGGGAACAAGTAGTGGGCTTCATTTTAGAAATTAAACTTAAGACTTCCTGCTCAGTTACAGGATTAAAATTACTAAAGTGCTGAGTGCAATGTGAGACAGGGTCTGCTAAGCTAGTATTTGGTTTGTACTGTGATGCAGAGATCTGGGATCTTATATTTTTAATTTTCTCATTGAAGAAGTTAATAAAGTCTGTACTGCTAATGTCTGTTGGTATTTTGCACTGTTGATCTGAATTTCCATTTGTTAATTTAGCCACTGTTCTAAACAGTGCCCGAGGATTTTTATTATTTCTATCTATTAATGTAGAATAATATTCTGACCGAGCTTTAAAGAGGGCTTTTTTATATTTATTAACACTCTCTGTCCATGCAATTTGAAAGACCTGTAGCTTTGTTGTTCTCCATCTGCGCTCCAGTTTTCGACACTCTAATTTAAGAGCTCGAGTGTTTTCATTAAACCAGGGAAAGTTTCTATGTGCTTTGATCACTTTTGTTTTAAGGGGAGCCACTGCGTCCAGAGCATCTCTCAAGGTCACATTATAATGTGATGTTAGCTCATCTAAATTGTTTTCCGTGTTTACATTTGATGTTAACTGATCTAAATGGTTTTCCACAATTACACTCGACTTACTCAAAGTATCTATAAATTTTGAAGCAGAATTACAATCTAGATGTCGGACTGTCTTTGTTTTAATCTGGGAGTGTGTTGGCAAGGGCAGGACCAAATCAAATGTAATTAAGTAGTGATCAGAAATAACTTCATTTAATGGAGTAATAATTAAATTTTGAATTTCAACTTTGTAAGTT
The DNA here is from genome assembly GCF_900747795.2 of Erpetoichthys calabaricus. Taxonomy (NCBI): domain Eukaryota; kingdom Metazoa; phylum Chordata; class Cladistia; order Polypteriformes; family Polypteridae; genus Erpetoichthys; species Erpetoichthys calabaricus. The sequence goes on from NC_041406.2 coordinate 46,027,633, forward strand.
ATAATTAAATCTAATGTGTGGTTATGATTATGAGTTGGACCTTTGACATTCTGACAAAATCCTACTGAATTTAACAAATAAGTAAAACATTTGCTAAAAGTGTCAGTTTCCACATCAATGTGTACATTAAAATCCCCCATCAGTACTACGTGATCATAATTTATAGCCAAGTCAGATAAAAGGTTGCTAAATTCAGACATGAACAATGAATACGGCCCTGGTGGTCTGTAGACTAGCACTATAATTGTGTTGGAATCTGTTTTAATATTTAAAATGAATGCTTCAAAGGATGTAAAGTTGCCTAAATTTTTAGAAGTGATTTGCATTTTGTTACAATGAATTATTCCAAGGCCCCCTCCTCGACCTGAATCTCTAGACTTATGAAGGAACGAGTATCCATCTGGTGACACCTCAGCTAGGGGGGCAGTGTCACATTTACTAAGCCAGGTTTCGGTGAGAAGACACAGATCAGATTTTGTACTTAATATAATATCATTTACCAAAACAGCTTTAGTGCCAAGAGAGCGAATGTTCAATAAGCAGCATTTAAAGCTGTATGCTTCTTTCTGAATTGGTGATATACTTTTTGTTTTAATTTGTAGTAAATTTCTATTACGGATGCCCCTGGTGGAGGGTCTGGTTTTATCCCTTGGTCTAATTATACACCTTATTTTTTGGTTATCAATTAATTTAAGGTTTGTATCAAGACTAAATTTACTGGATGCCCCAAGACAAGGATTATGGGTAACAGCTTCAGGAAAGTAACAGGTGGGATAAACAACAGCCTGTGATTTAAGATCACATGACTGCGGCCTCCAGAGTGGGACAAAGTCCAGCCTGTCTCAATAGGAATGGTTCCAGAGCCCACACCATGCGTAGAGGTGAGCCCGACTATATCTAGCCAGTACCTTTCAACCTCTCGCACCAGTTCAGGCTTCTTCCCCGCCAGAGAGGTAACATTCCATGTCCCAAGAGCCAGTTTCAGCAACCGAGGGTCGGAACGCCAGAGTTCCCCCCTTCTGCTACCACCCATATCGCATTGCACCCAACCCCTATGACCTCTCTTGTAGGTGGTGGGCCCACAAGAGAGCGGAACCACGTTGCTCCTTCGGGCTGAGCCCAGCTGGGCCCCATGGTCGAAGGTCCAGCCACCAGGTGCTTGCCAGCACAAGGGAATCACCATTCCTGGGGGAAGGACTCTGACTGTTGTTTGTGCATATGTGCCAAACAGCAGTTCAGAGTATCCAGCCTTCTTGGAGTCCCTGGAAGAGGCGCTGTGAGGCGCAGATCCTGGGGACTCTAATGTCCTGCTGGGAGACTTAAATGCTCACGTCAGCAATGACAGTGAAACCTGGAGAGGTGTGATTGGGAGGAACTGCCTCCCTGATCTAAACTCGAGTGGTGTTCAGTTGTTGGTCTTCTGTGCTGGCCATGGATTGTCCATAACAAACACCATGTTCTAGCATAAGGGTGTCCATAAGTGCACTTGGCGCCAGGATGCCCAAGGTTGCGGCTCGATGATCAACTTTGTAAATTTTATTTATTTGGTTTTTTTTACAATCGCTGGAGTGCCAATCCTGCTACCAACCCCCAAGTTTTTCCTGCAAGTTGGAGGACCTGCTTGTAGGGCTGGATGCAGATTATATGTTAATAGAATGTTAATAGAATAGAATTTAATGAAAATAACATCAATAGAATTAAAAATCACAAAATTGCATGTCCAAAAACAGAACTGTCATAAAATGAAAAATAATAATAAAAAAAACAGCGAAAACTTTAAAATAAAATAAAACATATTTGAACTAAGGAGGGCAGCACAGTGGTGCAGTGGTAGTGCTGCTGCCTTGCAGTAGGAGGACCTGGGTTCACTACCCGGGTCATCCTTGCGTGGAGTTTGGATGTTCTCCCCGTGTCTGCGTGGGTTTCCCCCCACAGTCCAAAGACATGCAGGTTGGGTGCATTGGCAATCTTAAATTGTCCCTAATGTGGGTATGTGTGTCCTGCGGTGGGCTGGTGCCCTGTCCAGGGTTTGTTCCTGCCTTGTGCCCCGTGTTGGCTGGGATTGCCTCCAGCAGACCCCCGTGACCCTGTCTTAGGATATAGCAGGTTGGAAAATGACTGACTGACTCATAATAGGACTTGAATGGGTGGTAAGTTAGAGCCTATGTTATGATCTTTTCACAGGCACTGATGATGCACTGCAGGTTCAGTGGAAGCACCACACCAGACAGTTACAGATGAGGTCTGAATGGACTCAATGATAGCAGTGTAAAACTAAACCAATATGACTTGGTGAGAGATTGAACTTTCTCACCATATACATTAACCTTGAAAACACTTGTGAGAATACTTCCCATAACTACAGGAGCTATAGGTGGACACTTGACTTATTATTATGGCTCATAGCCTTTCTCTTTAACATGGCACAGTATGACATAGACAGACATTAGTCATCTCCTGTCCATTGTTAATATAAATTAATTACAATGATTGTTCTTAATCTCTATTTATATTAAAAGCCCAATGAGTTTAATAACAGTTGGGTAGCAATTACATTTGTAGATGACATGGCATCTCTAATAGTTCAGCCTTTTTTGAGACAAATACTAAAGACTTCTAAAATGGTGCCAAGAGCAAGAGCTAGTTAATCAACTTTACAAGAAATGCTGACCCAGCATAGCGACTGGTAGAGACGTTTGTCACTTAAGTATGCCAAAAATATAGTGGACAACAGCTTGAACTTTACTGACAAAACCCACAGAATCTAATATCTAAAAAAGATTCAGCAGCATTACTATTTGCTAAGTAGGCTTTGAAGTACTAATGTGCAATACCTCACAGAATCCTATGGAATTACTACATTTCTCAACAAGGGTGTTTTATGAGCCTGGTACAGTATGTGGTGCTTTCTGTAGGTAACAAGACTAAATTATATAATAAATCTGCAGGCTATAGATAGCAGTGCTCTGGGCTTTAAAAACTGTTTAACTCATGAGTAAAAAAGGAAAGCATCCAAAATTGCAAAGAGCCTAAAGTCCAATCTAAACAGATTGACTCCAAAATCTAAACAGATACAAGACTCCAGAAATCAAAGCAAACAGAGGCAGAAGCAGCTTTATCCCCTGTAAGATTAAGCTGCTTAATAAGAACTTGAATTAGTCAGCACAGCAACACCTTTTAAAATGTTAAACCAACTACTCCTCGATGGCTCGAGTCTGTTTTATATGGACCTGCTCATTACTGGGGTATTACCTTGAGTGTGTTTTTAGGTTTATTTTGTCTTATATTGTGTCATGCCAGTTACACTAATTAACTGCTTGACTGTATGTCAGTGTGTGTACTTCATACTGTTCAAGGAGGACAACATACAGTAGGCACCCTATCTAATTCAGGTAATGTACAATTCTACTTATGAAGTAGCTGCTTCTTATGAGAAAAGGAATTATTTACTAATTTTGTTTAACATTTAAGAATTTATTTATTCATGTCAGTTTCATATCTAGAAGGCATGGGAGCTTGGTCTGTTTTCAGATTGCCTGTCTTGTATATGGAGTTCATATCCACTAGAATGACATGATCACTGCAGGGTCGTTGTAACGTATGGGCACAATGGGCACTGTCTAGGGGCTCCAGGAGCATAGGGGCCACAATGTTTCTGATGCCTATGTATGTTTCTGTTTTACTATTGAAACAGGAGTCCAGGTGTCCAAGTGAGGCTCTTCATAGGAAAAGGTAGGCTCTGCATTCAGAGCTCAACCTCTTAACAACTAAAGAAACTGAATAACTGATTTTTAAATCAAGACATCACTACTATGAACACGGAGAGAAAGCTAATAAGCTCTTAGCTCAACAAATCCACAAACAAGAAGTTCGTAATGCAATCCCAGCCATCACCAACACAAACGGAGACAAAATCATTGACCATTAAAGTATAAGGCACACATTTAGAGACTACTACAAGTCCTTATATTCTACTGAGTTTAAAGAAGACAAGACACAATCTAATGCATTTCTGGATGCATTACAGATATCACAAATAGATACTCTTAGTGCAGAGGAATTGGATAAACTGTTGGCACTATCATAATTACTAGATGCTATAAAGTCACTTCAGAGTGGGAAAGCAGCAGGCCCCGATGTCTACCTTGTCGAATATTATAAGAAATTCTACACTCAGCTAGCTCCCCTTTTATTAGCAACATTTACAGAAGCTAGAGACAATAAAATTCTACCTCAAACTTTTCGCCAAGCATTAATCATTATCTTTCCTAAACAAAATAAGGACTTATTACAATGTGCATCATACAGACCAATTTCACTTCTGAATAATGATGTTAAGATACTCTCCAAAGTCCTAGCTAGAAGGATGGAGAAAGTGCTGCCTTCGGTAATATCACGAAATCAAACTGGATTTATTAAAGGCCGACACTTAGCTTCCAATTTTCGACACCTGTTTAATGTAATATATTCACCTGCAAAGTCAAACACCCCAAAGATATTATTATCCTTGGATGCAGAAAAATCATTTGATATGATTGAATGGAACTACCTTTTCACTATATTGGAGAAAATTGGGTTTGGCCAATGGTTCAACATTTGTGCATGGATCAAACTACTGTATACCAATCCAGAAGCTTCAGTTTGTATTAACAACATGAATTCAGACTACTTTAAACTAGAATGTGGTACCAGACAAGGATGCCCCTTGTCACCACTACTTTTTGCAATCGCCATTGAGCCACTGGCAGTTCACTGTCGAAATGCTTATGAGATAAAGGGAATTATCAGAGAAGGACTTGAACAGAAAATTTCTCTATATGCAGATGATATTTATCAGACCTACAAAATACTGTGTCTGCAGTCCTAACAGCACTTACAGAATTTCAAAAGATTTTGAAATTATTTTGACTAAAAGTGTGCTCTTTCCAGTGACTTCTCAAGCACACAATATTAGATTGGACACCTTCCCTTTTATCATTTCAGATCAGTTTAAATATCTAGGAGTAAACATCACAAGTAAACATAAAGCTCTTTATCAACAAAATTTCGCCGTCTGTATGGAAAAAATTAAGCAAGACTTGCATAGATGGTCAACCCTTCATCTCACTCTAGCTGGAAAAATTAACATTGTTAAGATGAATAACCTTCCTAAGCTTCTCTTTTTATTTAAAAAAATTCCAATATTCATCAATAAATCATTTTTTAAGAAATTAGATTCAACAATAACCTCATTTATTTGGAATTCAAAACATCCACGTATCCAAAGAGTGACCCTACAAAGACCTAAGGCGGAAGGTGGCATGGCTCTACCTAACTTTCAGTTTTATTACTGGGCAGCAAAACATACAAGCTATAAAAACCCAGACATGGAAACAAATAGATGAACATACACAGGCTTGGTCCGCAATAGAAATAAAATCCTGCAGTACTTCTTTATATTCTTTGCTTTGTAGCCCAACAAATGCAAGTTATCGCCAATATACTAACAACACAATTGTGCTTCACTCACTCAGAATATGGAACCAATGTAGGAAGTATTTTAAGATAGAGAAGCTTTTATCTGTGGCACCTCTGCAGGAGAACAACCTTTTTCAATCCTCTCAAACATATGCAGTTTTTAATATTTATAAAACATTTGGGATTAAATCACTTAGAGATCTGTACATAGACAACGTCTTTGCATCCTACGAACAATTACATTCCAAATTAAACTTTCCTGCAGCACATTTCTTTCACTACCTTCAAATTAGAAAGTTTGTTAAACAGAACCCGCCCAATTTTCCTCATCTCCCACCTCCCTCTATGTTGGAAAAAATATTGCTCAGTTTCAAGGACTTAGACAGCATTTCTGCAATATATAAAACCATTTTACAGTCCCTCCCTTTCAAAGATCCAAGAGGACAGTGGGAAAAGAATCTCTCACTCAACATCTCAGAAAAGGAGTAGCAATGCAGAGAACACACTCGAGCTCCATATGCGCAAAGCATACAATTATTCAACTTAAAATTATATATCAAGCACATCTGTCTCGTTTAAAATTGTCCAAAATGTTTCCAGGGCAAGATCCAACCTGTGAATTCTGCAATCAAGTTCCAGCCTCACTGGGTCACATGTTTTGGGCCTGCACCAAATTAACATCATTCTGGACCAAAATCTTTAAATGCCTTTCAGACAGCCTTGGTGTCACAGTCCCTCCTAACCCATTAACAGCTGTGTTTGGTGTACTTCCAGATGGGTTTAAAGTAGAGAAGGACAAACAAACTATAATTGCCTTTGCTACACTATGGGCACAAAGACTTATCTTGCTCAACTGGAAGAATCCTAACTCTCCTCTGTTAAGTCAGTGGGTAACTGATGTCATATACTATTTGAAACTGGAAAAAATAAAATTCTCACTTAAAGGGTCTGTGCAGAACTTTTTCAAAACCTGGCAGGATCTAATCAATAACATTTTAGAATAAGCTTTTAAAGCACAGAGGAAGCAGATTCTCTCCCCAATTCTCCATTCTCTATTCTCCATTTATCTTTATTTACTTATTAACTCATCTATTTACTTATTTTTACTAGCTTTAAGTTTTATTCTGCTGGCCATGCTCTCTTTCTCAGGGGTGGGGGTTGATTTGTTTTCTGTCGTATTTTTGTAAATATTGATCTATTTGTATGGAATGTTGTGTGATTAAAATTAATAAAATTATAAAAAAAAAAAAGAAAAGAAACATTTGCCTGGGGGCCTATGATGCTGTTAAGACAGCCCTGACATGATGATGCTGTTATTTTTTTTTAGCAAAATTAAACTGGCCCAGTGCAGTGAGCATGTATGTCTGAGAGTTTTCTAGCATCCCACTCAGGGTTAATTCCAATCTTGCACACGCTGCTAATGTGCCAGATTTATAAAATAGGTGAATGGATGACACACCATTTAATATGTACTATACCACCCATTTATTATGCTTTTTTTAAAGGAGTGTACTGTAAAGGCTTGTGACCTGCTATAGACTCTCCAGCTTGGCTACTGAAAATAAGAAAACATTTAATGCATTTCTGAAATAAATGTGTGCTGGTACTTACAAAGAAGAATGCACATTTCAGTAAAGATTATCTTTTCTCTTGCCATATCTATGGTGGAAGAAAAACTCTATGTGCATCTAAATAGTGTGGCAGGAACTTAACAGATGGTGTTAGTTGCAATCAAAAAGCAAAGCTCCAAAACGAAATAGAATAGAAATGCACAGGTACCTTGTTGAATGTTTGTCAGCAGTGCTTGATATTTTCCAGTGTTTATCCGCAAACATTCCCAGTTGCTTCCATAAACACCAAATATTGACCTTTTCTAAATGATCTAATTGCTAATTTTTCTTTGTTAGAATACAGATTTTATGGAGAAAAAACATGAGGTACGCTATATGCACAGTAATAAGATATCTTTGAGAAAGAAAGGATAGGAGCTCTTTGGCAACTGGCCAGAATATGAAACTGGAGAGAGGAGGCTCCTAGTAACTGGCCAGGCAAGTCTGATACTGTGAGTTAATATCTTTATAATTTTAAGTTAGTGTTTTCAGTTTCCAACTTGAGGTGGGACTGCACCTCCTAGTAACACAGGCTGTGTCTTCCAGTGTCCAATGATTGCCCCAGAAGAGTAACTATGGGGGCCCTGCAGATTACTGGAATGAACAGGTTACTCAGGATTTATCCAAGGTCTTTAGTCCATTAGCAAAATGTCTAGGATAAGTGCAGGTACCTGGGAAGGTATAGAAATTTACCCATGTTTTAGTGGTTACAACTAATTTTGAGATACTTCCTGATCTTGCAAAGTGGTATGGGTAATGGTTAAATGGCTGTTCTTCAAAGAGGGTTCTTTAAACCTAGAGCTAGAAAAAGATCAATGTGGCCAAAAGAGAAGCAGAGAAGTGTAAGGGAGAGGGTAAGTCAGCTGCCACAACTATAGACAGGTTAAGTGGCACCTATAATCATTGCTCTAGTGGGCCTTTTTAATTTGTGGATTTCTAGCTTTCTTATCGTTTTGACTTTATTGCTTAAAGTCAAGTGAGTTGGCACTTTTACATTGCGTTCAAGTCATCATACAAAGATGTTCCATTATTTCACCACAACTGATGTTCTCAGAGTTGGATCATTTCAAGACAAAATTTTGGTCCATCACTTTTTCACTCTTCCATTTAGGAAACTGCAGTTACCACATTGCAAAATATGAAACCTGGGATGAATCACGGAGTAATTCCAGAAAAAAAAAACATATTTATAAAAAATAATGCCTTATTGTTTGAATTCTTTTGTTTTTGGGCATATTTTACACTTGAATTGACGATTTGCTGTGATGCATGCATGACGCTTTTGACACGTGTTCTGGGGAAGTATTGCTTGAATTTAAAGCAAATGCTGATGACAACGTATTGTACATTATTCAATTATTATCTGTTAACATTTTAAATACAAAACCTGACTTCATAGTGAAGGTTACCCTTTGTATTTGGAAGAGGTTTATATGATCTAGACTTGAATGTAACACGTACCCAAAAATAAAAACTCTTTATTAGTCCTCAAAACATGAAAATTTTGTATTATTAGATTTTTAGGTCCCACATTCTTATTGAAAATTATGTATTATCCCTCCAATGTTACAATACTAATGTTTTCTAAGCCTTTTTAATTGTTCATTTGAATGTGGTTACAACACAAACTCTCAGACTATTTCCGGAGATTGTTTCAATGTAGGATGCAAGTGTCACCCATCTTGTATTTGTAATGAATTAATTTCCTTGTGTTTACACTTGTGTTAGTCCAAATTAAATTCAATTTTTCCTGGTACATTATATTTAAGATTATGAAGGTCTTTCAGAGTTGCATTTTGCTGCTTCTCAATGTGTTCAATTTTGATGTTGTCTATAAATTTCATGAGGCTCCATATGGCATTTGTCATGTTATGATATTTAAATCTTGTTTATTTTGGGCTTCACAAATGTCTTGTCAAAGCTTCCTTCCCTGTTTTGGAGCCATACCACTTTGACATCACCAAGGAAGTACATCTCTCTTTCAGCCTCATCCCAGATTCTTATTCCATGTAGTTTCTTTCTGTTTTTTTTTCTATTTTGTGAGTTTCTTCTAATTATTTGCTTACAAATTTAGATTCTCCAACTTTCTCATCTAAAACATATCATAGAGCTTTTCCTTACTTGTTCCAAAACACCTGGGTATACCTAAGGAGCAGAGGTGGGTAGTAACGAGTTACATTTACTTAGTTACATTTACTTGAGTAACTTTTAAAAAAATTGTACTTCTAGCAGTAGTTTTACTGCACCATACTTTTTACTTTTACTTGAGTACATTTGTGAAGAAGAAACGCTACTCTTACTCCGCTACATTGGGCAACACTCGAATCGTTACTTTTTTTCCATTATATACGTTGTATTCAAAACATGCACAGCAGAAGGCGGCCACCACGTATTTGTCAGAGGGGGACACTTTTACATTTTTTTGTGCACTGGGTGGTTCCATTAGGCACCCACTGTTGGGACTGGGGGGTGAGAAGTTAAAAGGCTGTCTGTACTTATTAATGGTATTTGCTGTCTTGCAAGGGAGTCACTGCTTTGAAGTCTGGCCTTGGAGGATGTTTGTATTTACCTGGCTTGGAAATATTGGTTCCTAATCAGCATATCTGTACTTATTAAGGAGGATGTCTGTATTTACCTGGCTTGGAAATATTGGTTCCTAATCAGCATATCTGTACTTATTAATGTTTGGTAACCATACATTTTGTTAACTTGTGTTTTCATTAATTGTTAAACCCAGGCAATTTAGATGTGTCATTGATTAAACTGTTTGTCCAGAACTGATGATGGCAGGGACTGGAAAAGATTTAAAACTCCTGGGCAGCAGAAGGCAACGGGGGACAGTCCACAGGAAACGCTGCCAAGACACTCGGACAGGGCACAGGGGCTCGCAGGCAGACACGGGTACCTGGCTGGCACGACGTGAGGCACAAGGACAGCTCCACAAAGAGACGCCGGATGTGGGTTCAGCGAGAGAGGGAATCTGCATGAAAGGACCAAGCGAAGCTGACAGACAAGGAATGAGGCGTACCTAGGTCCCAGCCACACAAGGAGCCCAGAGTGGAAGAAAAAGGAACAACGAAGAGACGCTGACAGGGAGTCAACAATTTGACACAACTTCTGCCGGGGAACAGAGTGTATCCATGAACAATTAAGTGTTGGGGTAACACAGTGCCCAAACTGGACTCTGCACCACTAAAGGTTGTATCCTCCAATTCTTGTTTTTATGGACTTTTAGAGTGTGGACTGTGTATTTTCCTTTTAAAAAAGGAAATGAATTCCTGATATGTTTAGGTTCTGTTATGTTCATTTATCTTTTTAATGTACCTTATATTGTCTTGTACAATAGAACTTACTGTTGCCTTTTTCTGAAATTACTGTTGTGTCTTTCATTGTGTGTTTACTCACCGCCCAATTTAAAGAAACCTGTGTGCTATTATTGGTAAATTTCAGGAGTTCCCAGTCTCTTAATAAAACTGGGTGGCGTAGTCGGATATTTTAATGGTGTCTAAGTTAGATTACCTATAAGTGTGACCAGACACCTGTGACATATTCTTTAGCTAAAACTCCCTAAACCGTTTCCCATTCATTCTCTATGGTAGTAGTAAACCACTACCGATGCGCTCTATTTTGTTGATTAATTAATGCTTTCATTGATTATAGCTAATACTGTTATCAAGTGGTCGCTATTTTTGCCTGTTGTATACAATCTATCTAGCGTCTTTCACATCTATCTCCACTCTTACTGCCCGCTTGCTTGCGTGCAGCGTGTGTCGATTGATAGATGATTTAATGTATTTCTTTTTGACATAATTGTCCAAGTTGTAAAATACATATACATCTATATATATAAAATTCTTTTCGCGTTTGAAACGGAAATTACGTATGAGCGTTTGAAACAGAAATTACGTATGACCACAGAGGAACAGGAAAAACATTCTTAATAAACCTGATTCTTGCCGAGAGAGCGAATGGTGACATAGATCTGGCTGTAGCGTCATGGGGAATCGCTTCTACATTATTAGATGGAGGCCGTACAGCACATTCGGCATTGTAATTACCATTAAACCTTGCTCACAATGAAAAATTAATTTGCAACATACGCAAGTGTCTCTGGAAAGGCAAAAGTCTTGCAACATTCAAAGATAATAGTTTGGGATGAGTGCACCATGACACATAAAAGAGCTTATGAAGCCTTGAACTGAACAATGCAAGATCTCAGAGATCCTACCAAAATAATGGGAGGCACTGGCGTTTTACTTGTAGGAGATTTTTGTCAAGCATTACCAGTTATTCCACGAGGGACACCAGATGATGAACTCAACGCGTGTTTAAAATCCATGCTTCTCCCACGGTCAGTTATATGTCGCGTGTTCTCGGGTAGGTACACCAAAAAATGTATACATTTATGCGCGTAATGGGAAAACAAAAAATGTAGTATACCCAAAAGCACTGCAGTAGTACTCAATGTATCTTTACTTCTTAAATGTGAATGTATTACTGTTTAATAATTTATATGCTTCTTATATGTTGTTCAAATTCTTTTATCAAAATACCAGTAATGGCGCACTGCACGAATACACTTGACTTGAGCATTCATAGTATTCATCCTCTTTCTCTGTACGTTTAGCATTTGTTTGCTCAGAGATTGATGTGCTTGCTGCTTCCTGAGCAGATCTTCTTTACTCCACCCTAGCGGCCCGCTGCTTTTCTTTCATTGGCATCTTTTCACGTTAAAGCTGATAAAGTTAGTTTTTGTGTTGCAATTACTTAGTATGTTTTCTTTAACCTTTCACTTAATCTGGCACTTAAGTCTTCAATCTGCCTCAAGAATGATTAGAGAAGGTGGTAGGGAATGAGAACGGCACCCGTACGCATCCGCTGCACGGCCACCCTGCTGCGCGCTGCCAAGAGTTGATTCTACAATAAAATAAAATAAAATAAAGATAAAAAGGGTAATAAAATCATCACCCCGAAAGCGGATAGTAGACGTCACTTAATATATGTGTACCAAATTTCAAGTCAATAGGTGAAACGGTTTGCGAGCTACAGGTGATTTAAAATCCTGGACAAACGAACAGTAGCGTATTATAGAAGAAGATTTTACTGTTTAATAATTTATATTTATATGCAATGTGCTTCTTATATATTACTTAATATTCTCATATGATAATGATATTAATAATGTTGTTTATATTGATTTCTATATTATTGTAAGTGCTCTTTATTTGTTGAAAAATAAAATTGGCAATTAACAAACTTATTTTATAAATACTACATTTTATTTTTTTCCCTTGCACTCAGTGAGCGATGCCACTGGGTAATCAACTAGTATATATATAAAACGAAACTACAGTAATCCCTCCTCCATCGCGGGGGTTGCGTTCCAGAACCACCCGCGAAATAAGAAAATCCGCGAAAGTAGAAACCATATGTTTATATGGTTATTTTTATATATTTTAAGCCCTTATAAACTCTCCCACACTATTATAAACATTTCACGCACAATTATACAGCATAAACCCTTTGTATTCTCTTAGATATTAGGTAAGATTCATTGAAATTATGTATGTAAACACAGTTTACATACAGTAAAACCTAAATATTATTTTAAAGATATCGAGCGTCTCCGATATCACATATGTTACAGCCATTACGACAGACAGGCCACCATCAATAAATACGTACAATGCAAGAAAAATTGTATACAGTAAAATGTGTGTACAGTGACACTAAACTATGTACATGTAATAAGTACTGTATGTAAATAATTAATTATGGTTACTCACCAACAATGACACGACGACTTGTCCGATAACGATGAGTTTAATTTTACTGCACAACAAAGGATAGCGTTACAGCTCTTATAAAGGAGTCTCTTCAGGCGACTGTTTAGCACCGCCGTTGTTCTTCTTCCATCACTCTTCAATCCAAATCCCTAAAGCAGATTCCATCCAGACTACTGCCTTACAACGTCCACTTGCAACTCATTTTGCGCCCTGGTTAAAAGACACTGCGGCCATAGATCTTATATGCTTTTCCTCCTTTTTAAATAAAAAGAATCGTGGACTCAAATATGCTGTAATGGTGCCCTGCAGCAGTGTAGCTGTTTCCTTCCTTCAACATATCCAAAACTTTTACCTTTTCTGCAATCATTTGCATCTTCTGTTGGCGCTTGTGCACGTTAATGCTGAATGAGTGAGAGTAGACTTCCTGGTTAATGCAGCACTCCGTCGCTGAGCCAATCAGCAGCACACAGGAACTTAACCGCGTGCTCTGATTGGGTAGCTTCTCAGCCATCCGCCAATAGCGTCCCTTGTTTCAATTCAAATGCGTCCCTTGTTTCAATTCAAATGGGCAAATCAACTGAGGAAGCACACGTAGTGTAGACCGCAGACATCCGCGAAGCAGTGAAAAATCCGCGATATATATTCACATATGCTTACATTTAAAATCCGCGATGGAGTGAAGCCGCGAAAGACGAAGCACGATATAGCGAGGGATCACTGTACTATATAGCTAATACTGTTATGCATCTGTCTAGTGCCTTCTCTGTTTGCCTATTATATAAGTGTCTTCCCTATCTATCCATTTATCTAGTGCCTTTCACATGTGAATGTACTCTCACTGCCTGCTTGCCTTTCTGCAGCACCTGTCATATAGTGCCTTTCTATCTATCTATCTATCTATCTATCTATCTATCTATCTATCTATCTATCTATCTATCTATCTATCTATCTATCTATCTATCTATCTATCTATCTATCTATCTATCCCACTAGCTGTTTTTTTTTCTCCTGACAGTTTTATATCTTCTATTACAAGGTGACTTCCCAGTTTTTATCTATCTAGTAACTTCTCTGTCTGTGCATTATTCAGTGATCTGTCTGACACCTGCATGTCTTACAGAACTTAAAAATAAGAACAGTTATAAGGACACTTGTTCATGTTAATTGCAGTCTCAATTTTTAATTTTTATAAAAAGAGCATCCTACATCTATTATACAGTGACTGTGTCAACTGTGTCAACTATCCGCGACTGGCCAGTCAAGGTAAAGTGAGACTTCTTGTACGTGCACAAGCTGCCTTGTTCTAATGTTATTTTCTATCAGCTGTGCTATTTGGAGGGCAAGTGAATATGCAGTATTGTACTATCAGTGTACAGTATATCTTGTCACTGTAAGTAGTTTGCACTGTTCAAACATACATGTTACCTACTGTAGGTATTGGCTTCAAAAGCTTTGTTGTGAAAAACTGAGATTTGGAACTTTGTATTATTTATACATCTTTATTTTGTAAAAGATGTTATTTATTTGTACTCATTTTTTATTTTATTATTTGGAAATAGCAGAATTTGCACATTATTTTATATTTTTGTCTGTCTTATTACAATATTTCTAAAAAATAAATAATTTATTATGATCAAACAGTTACTCAGTACTTGAGTAGTCTTTTCTCCAAATACTTTTTTACTCTTACTTGAGTAATTTTTTGGATGACTACTTTTTACTTCTACTTGAGTAATATTATTTTGAAGTAACGCTACTCTTACTTGAGTACAATTTTTGGCTACTCTAACCACAACTGCTAAGGAGTAATTTAATATGGTGATTATTTACAGTAATTGAGAGCACAGGTTTTCATGTGAGCAGGCTTTCTGCTTATGGAAAAAGTTTGAGTAGTGTAAGCATAAATAAGAAAGATCAACAGTCCTCTAATGACAAAATTACCACATTGTTTTTCTGTATTCTCTTTTCATTAATCAATTCACAACTGTATTACAGTAATCCCTCACCTATCGCGGAGGTTACGTTCCAGAGCCCCCCCGCGATAGGTGAAAATCCGCGAAGTAGCGACCTATATTTATTTTATTATTTATACATATTTTAAGGCTTTATAAACCCTTCCCACACTCTTATAAACCTTTCTCACTCTCTTGTTAACCTTTCCCACACTCTTATAAACACTTCCTATGCTCTTAAACACTTTCTACATTCTTAAACACCGCAGACCAACACTGCACGCAGCGATCAGATGTCAATGTGTCTGCACTCGCTTTGTGAAGGGGGGCAGCTGAACTCACGCTGAGCAGAAATGGACTTTGTGCTGCTTCTGCCAAAATGCCTGCTTGTCACGCTGCGCGTTCGGAAGGATGAGGAGGAGTGTGGGTGTGTGAGGGCTGAACGCACGTTCGCTCAAACCCCCCTCCCCGGAGGCGGAGTATGCTCCTGCCACTTCGCATTGTCAAGGGGGTGGGGAGCTGAATGAACGCTAAGGAGAAGTGGACTTTGTGCTGGCTTTGTGCTGCTTGTCGCTCTGCCTGTCAACAATTTAAAAGCCTGTACATCACCAATTTTCCTGTCTCACTGTCTTGTCTTGCATGAAGTTAAAATGTTTTATAATAGTGAGCTGTTATTCATATCCTTAGCCCGACATCCACATATCATATGTGTTAACAAAGTGTGTTTTATAAGTTTACATATGTTTAAAGCATGTGGGATGGGTATTTGAAGGCTTAAACTATAAAAATGTTTATTTATATGGTCTTTCTATATCACGGATTTTCTCCTGTTGCTGATGGGTCTGGAACATAACTTCCGCGATAGGCGGGCAATCACTTGTATTTAAAAACCCGCGAAGTGGTGAATCCGCAAAAAGTGAACCGCGAAGTAGCGAGGGATTACTGTACTTCAGAAATAACCTTCTATATGAAATCTATACTTTCTTTGGTAACACTTTAGGTATAGCAAAAATGCATCTATTAATAATTTACTCTACGTAACAAGAGCTTAACAAACACTTCTTTGGGTCATCATAACATTTACAAAGCATCAGTAAGGTATTTATTCATCTCTTCAATGTGACCTACTAAGAAAAGTGGCCTGAGGTGGCTTAACTGAGGCACATCTCTTGATATTACATATTTACATACTGTACATATTTATTATTTATTTTGTATCCTTCATATTAACAAAGCATTTTTCCATAATATTAATATGCCACACTTCACAGAGATGAATAACCTATCTACTGATGTGTTGTGTTAACATTTTTTAAGCTCTTAGACAACCATGTTATATGCTTTACTTTAATTTACTATTTTTATTGTCTGTGTAGTAAAGTATAATGCTTTTCAACAGTTCTTTCTCTTCTAAATCTAGGTTGCCTGTTGTTTAGAGTATTGTTTTCAAATAAGCATATTTTCTCATTATGACTTTATTCAACAAGGCATAAAGGTCTAATGTAATCACTCTTATCTACAGTATTTGTTCTGCCTTGTGCAATGGAGTCGCCTTTGAAGCTGTCAAGTTATTGGCCGCTTACTACGTGTTGAAAGCATTTCTCACAAATGACCAGAATGTATACACCTGGTATTCAATTCATTTGAATCAGTTTCTGTTTTTATGCAGTGATGGATTTGGCCATCAATTCTGTTTTAAACGTAAGAATTCAAGTTAGTATTTATTATTATAGTATTAAAAAATGTGTACTTCTTTGTTTAAGGTAAATACCTTTAATTCTCAGCTTATTCATTGACTTATGGACAGTAAACGACTAATGGATTAACTGACAGTTTCTACAATAAAGATAGATCCCACAGTTTTTTGTTAAATCCTCACATCTTAAATCTTTAGTTGGTGATCTGAGTTCCATTGATGTAGGTGTGCATTTAAATATTGATAATACTTGCTGAGTTTTAAAATAATACAGGTTTAGTAGAGCTTAGCATAATCCATTATGAAATAAGTCAAGAACTGAAGTCCACTTCCAATGATTGAAGATGCATCTTCTCAATAATTAATAAGGTAGTCATCATAATTAAACACACTTAGGAATAAAGTGTTACCCTGAAGTGGTTGCTGACTGATTTAAAAAGCAGATTGCAGATTTTTCTACTCACCTCTTTATTAAACAGTCACCAGACAGAATGCGCAGCTTCAAAGAAGAGTGGAACGTGCATTTTCCAATAAATAATGTGCTGTTTGCAGGTAGCAACAGTTCTTACCCTATTCGATTCATTTACAATGTATATGTATGTCAGAGGGGGACACTTTTACATTTTTTTTTGTGCACTGGGTGGTTCCATTAGGCACCCACTGTTGGGACTGGGGGGTGAGAAGTTAAAAGGCTGTCTGTACTTATTAATGGTATTTGCTGTCCTGCAAGGGAGTCACTGCTTTGAAGTTTGGCCTTAGAAGAATGTTTGTATTTACCTGGCTTGGAAATATTGGTTTCTAATCAGCATGTCTGTACTTATTAATGGTATTTGCTGTCCTGCAAGGGAGTCACTGCTTTGAAGTTTGGCCTTAGAAGAATGTCTGTATTTACCTGGCTTGGAAATATTGGTTTCTAATCAGCATATCTGTACTTATTAATGGTATTTGCTGTCTTGCAAGGGAGTCACTGCTTTGAAGTCTGGCCTTGGAAGATTCCTGTATTTACCTGGCTTGGAAATATTGGTTCCTAATCAGCATATCTGTACTTATTAATGTTTGGTAACCATACATTTTGTTAACTTGTGTTTTTATTAATTGTTAAACCCAGGCAATTTAGATGTGCCATTGATTAAACTGTTTGTCCAGGACTGACAACAGAGGGGTGAAGTAAATATAAACTCCTGGCCAGCAGAAGGCAGGAGGGAGAGTCCACAGGAAACGCTGCCAAGACACTCGGACAGGGCACAGGGGCTCGCAGGCAGACAAGGGTACCTGGCTGGCACGACGTGAGGCACAAGGACGGCAACATTTACTTCCAGGGAGGAAGAGACATCTCCACAAGGAGACGCCAGTTGTGGGTCCAGCGAAAGAGGGAAGCCGCATGAGTGGACCAAGCGAAGCTGAGAGACGAGGAATGAGGCGTGCCTAGGTCCCAGCCACACAAGGAGCCCAGAGTGGAAGAAAAAGGAACAACGAAGAGACGCTGACAGGGTGTCAACAATTTGACACAGCTCCTGCCGGGGAACAGAGTGCATCCATGAACAATTAAGTGTTGGGGTAACACAGTGCCCAAACTGGACTCTGCACCACTAAAGGTTGTATCCTCCAATTCTTGTTTTTACAGACTTTTGGAGTGTGGACTGTGTATTTTCCTTTTACAAAAAAGGAAATTAATTCCTGATATGTTTAGGTTCTGTTATGTTCATTTATCTTTTTAATGTACCTTATATTGTTTTGTGTAATAGAACCTACTGTTGCTTTTTTCTAAAATTACTGTTGTGTCTTTCATTGTGTGTTTACTCACCGCCCAATTTAAAGAAACCTGTGTGCTATTATTGGTAAATTTCAGGAGTTCCCAGTCTCTTAATAAAACTGGGTGGCGTAGTCGGATATTTTAATGGTGTCTAAGTTAGATTACCTATAAGTGTGAGCAGACACCTGTGACATGTATATATTTTTTAAGGGTTTTCATACAGTATTTTGATACTGCATTTGTTACATTTCTCGGGATATTAGAATATTAGAATAAGAATGCTATACAACATGTAAACACATTATTTTGCTATACTAATTGTTTTCTTTTCTCATATTTTCAATTTCTGGGTAGCTTTGGTATGTACTGGTTAATAGTTTTGCCATAGCTTTAAGGTTTTGGGTTCTAAAGCTGGTTCAGTCACTCCAAGTGTTGTTGGAAGGAGCAAGTTCCTATCCTAGCAGCAAAAAAAGGTAGAAACAACTATGGACACATACACAGACACTTCCCAGTCAGTTGCACCAGGCCAATTTAGACTGCAGCTTCCAGGGCCAAATCCCACAAAAGTACATGGAAACATCATGCAGGCAATGATTGAAACCAGGATTCAGTCCCTGGACTCCTTAGATATAAAAACACTGTTAAACACTGCAACACAATGCTGTCCAACATGTACACCATAAGTACCCATCCATCTATTCAGCATAAAACCAGTTCTGTAAATGTTTTATATTTACATCATGAGTTAAGCATGATGTAAATATAAAGTGCCTATAAAAGGTATTCACACCTTTGAAATATTTCACATTTTATCGTTAAACTACATTGTATTACGATGGAATTCATTTAGCTTTTTGACTCTGATCGACAAAAAAAGAGTATTTAATGTCAAACTGAAAACAGATCTCTACAAAGTGGTTTAAGTTAATTCTGAATATAAAAACAAAATAACTGATCGCATAATTATTCACTCCCATCAATTTTTACTACATGCACCCTTGGCAGCCATGAGACCCTTGCGTTTGTGCACAGGTCTCTCTTTATCACCTTTGCACATCTAGACACTGCACATTTTCACCCTCTCTTCTTTGCAAAACTGTTGAAGCTCTGACAGGTTTATGGTGACTGTGAATGAACAACCTTTTTCAAGTCCAGGAACAAATTCTCAATCAAATTACGATCTGGACTCTGACTTTGCAACACCAGTGGTGACTAGAAGGAACCTTATTTCAGGAAATCAAAAAACAACTTTCCCAGCATGATTATTTCTACATTTTCCCTGCTAGATTCAACCATTACCAGTCTGTTTACACAACACCTGCATGTCTAGTCCAAGAATTTATTTACTCCATCTTAAACCACTTTTTTCAGTTAAATTAGTTTAACCTCAATAAAATGCCTACAAATATTAGGGACAGAATTTTGTAAGTAGCACCACAATAAAGTAAAACCGCTAAGTCCATAAAATATGCATTTTATGTCTATATCTGTCTTTTTCTTACTTTACTCTCCCTTTACTGCTTGTATAAAACTATTGACCTTGTGTTACACATGCGTCCACATTTTGCCTAACAATTGCAAAACCACCCTGGGTATTAAAAAAGTAGGTGTGTTCTTTTTTTGGCTGATTAATGGGACCAAATAAGAATGAAATCTAATCCCCTTGTCAGCACCCAAAGGCAACTCAGTGATGAACTGAATAATATTTCTGCCTCAAAGTTCTGAGGTCATGGTCTGTGTGAAATTTGTATAATACTCCTGTTATTTCTGTATCTTGACTCCTCCCATACTCAAAAATTGGTTTGTTAGATTACTAGGACAACTCTAAATTGGCTAAGAATTGTGCACTAGACTGGTTGGGATCTGAATCACCATGATGTTGGAGAAAATTAATGGATGGGTGAAGTGTTCCACTTAAACAGGTGAATTCCCTAAAACTGGCTTGATGTCATAGCATATTGCAATAAAAGAATCACTTTCTTATTTCTGCCATCATTTGCACATAGTGTCCATAGCCAAATCTCAAACAGGAGAAAGCATGCTATAGCTGTGAATATCAATATGAATGCTTTACTTGCTAAATGAAATTAATTTTTTTATTGTATAAGACAGAGGTTACCTAATTTTGCATATATAAAATAATAAAACACTAAGGTCTGTGTGTTCACTCTGTCTAAGCAATTTGATTGGTCAGTTTTGCTTTAGTGGCACAATCAAAAGAGGAGTAAATGCATGCAAGACTCACTGAGAGCATCAATGTGACAAGCGGAGAGGAGGTGAGAAGGTGCCATGAAAATTATAACAAACCCTGAGAAGCAGGCTTTACAGGAATACAATCGAGACAGAGGACCGCCAGTAAAGCGATGTTAGTAAAGGCAAAGGACGCACGCTGACAGTGTCGCCTTCAAAGACTGAAAGTATAAAACTGAATAGGAGGTGAGAAAGGTACCTTAGAAAATGAGGGTCTGAAAAGCAGGCTTTATGGGAACGTGCATGAGAGAAAGAGTGCCAGTGACGAGATGTTCACAAATACAGGGGAAAGCCACTAAACGCACACGTAAAACAAGAAATAACAAATATTTTTTTACTATTCTTCAACAGGTACCATGGCTTGTGTATAGAGATACAGTGTATATATATATATATATATATATATATATATATATATATATATATATATATAAAACTTCCTTTTAATATATGACATGCCTTATGGAAACAGTAGTATTTCAGCAGTGACATTAAGTTTATTGGATTAACAGAAAATATGCAATATGTATCATAACAAAATTAGACAGGTGCATAATTTGGGCACCCCAACAGATATATTACATCAATACTTAGTTGAGCCTCCTTTTGCAAATATAACAGCCTCTTGACGGCTCCTATAGCCTTTGAGGAGTGTCTGGATTCTGAATGGAGGTATTTTTGACCATTCTTCCATACAAAATCTCTCCAGTTCAGTTAAATTTGATGGCTGCCGAGCATGGACAGCCTGTTTCAAATCATCCCATAGATTTTCGATGATATTCAAGTCAGGGGACTGTGACGGCCATTCCAGAACATTATACTTCTCCCTCTGCATGAATGCCTTTGCAGATTTCGAACTGTGTTTTGAGTCATTGTCTTGTTGGAACATCCCCTCCATAACTTCAAATTTGTGACTGATGCTTGAACATTATCCTGAATTTGTTGATATTGGGTTGAAATCATCTGACCCTCGACTTTAACAAGGGCCCCAGTCCCTGAACTAGCCACACAACATGATGGAACCTCAACTAAATTTGACAGTAGATAGCCGGTGTTTTTCTTGGAATGCGGTGTTCTTCTTCCATCATGCAAAGCACTTTTTGTTATGACCAAATACTGTAACTCCATTTAATAATAATAATAATAATACATTTTATTTATATTGCACTTTATATTTTAGCAATCCCAAAGTGCTACAGAGTAAAAATAGAATAATAAATAAAAACAGAAGAATCTATAAAATACTTTAACAAAATGACTTTCTAAAAAGATGTGTTTTTAGGTTTCGCTTAAAGGCCTCGGTCGACTGTGGGGCTCTCAGGTAATCAGGGAGGGCATTCCACAGCCTCGGCGCCACAGATGAAAACGCCCTGTCACCCATGCTGCTGAGCTTAGTTCTGGGGACTTGAAGAGTGTTAGTGTGTACAGAGCAGAGGGAGCGTAAGGAGTTATGAGGGGTAAGGAGTTCCTGTAGATAAAGAGGGGCATGTCCATAAATGCACTGATGGGTAAGAAGGGAGACCTTGTACTCTATTCTGAATGAAACAGGGAGCCAGTGAAAGGTTTTCAGGATTGGGGTGATGTGATCATGCTTTCGCACCCTCATCAGGATCCTGGCAGCGCTGTTCTGAATATACTGGAGTCTCTGGATACTCTTGCCAGGAATCCCAATGAGGAGCGCATTACAGTAATCCAGCCAGGAAGAGACAAAGGCATGGACGAGCTTCTCTGCATCTGCCAGGGTGAGTAATGGGCGGAGTTTGGTGATGTTCTTGAGATGGTAAAAAGATGACTTACAGAGATATTTGATGTGGGTGTCAAAAGTAAGTTGGGAGTCCATTCTAACACCCAAATTAGTAACAGATGTGGAAAGAGGAATATTTTGGCCAGAGAAAGTAATACTGGTGATGGTAGAAAAGCGAAGATGATGTGATGTACCAAATAAGATGGCTTCTGTTTTGGATCTGTTCAACTAAAGAAAATTGAGCCTCATCCATGCCTCTATCTCCTCCAGGCAGGTAGACAATGTAGATGTTGGCAGAGGAGCAGTAGAGGAGGTGGGAGTAGTCCTGAGGTAAAGCTGAGTGTCATCGGCATAGCAATGGAACGATAAACCATGTCTGCCAATGACAGTTCCAAGGTGGAGCATGTAGATAGTAAAAAGGATAGGGCCCAGCACAGAGCCCTGTGGAACACCACAAGTGACGTCAGTCCAAAGCACTTTGTTCCAAAATGAATCTGGCTTGTCTAAATGAGCATTTGCATACAACAAGAGACTCTGTTTGTGGCGTGAGTGCAGAAAGGGCTTCTTTCTCATCACCCTGCCATACAGATGTTCTTTGTGCAAATTGCTCTGAATTGTAGAACGATCTACAGATACGCCATCTGCAGCAAGATGTTCTTGCAGGTCTTTGGAGGTGATCTGTGGGTTGTCTGTAACCATTCTCACAATCCTGTGCATATGCCGCTCCTGTATGTTTCTTGGCCTGCCAGACCTGGGTTTAATAGCAACTGTGCCTGTGGCCTTCCATTTCCTGATTACATTCCTTACAGTTGAAACTGACAGTTGAAACCTCTGAGATAGCTTTTTGTAGCGTTCCCCTAAACCATGATACTGAACAATCTTTGTTTTCAGATCTTTTGAGAGTTGCTTTGAGGATCCCATGCTGTCACTCTTCAGAGGAGAGTCAAAGGGAAGCACAACTTGCAATTGACCACCTTAAATACCTTTTCTCGTGATTGGACACACTTGTCTATGAAGTTCAAGGCTTAACGAGCTGATCCAACCGATTTGGTGTTGCAGGTAGTCAGTATTGAGCAGTTCATGCATTCAAATCAGCAAAATTACAAGGGGACCCAAATTTTTGCACAGCCAGTTTTTCACATTTGATTTAGTTTCATACAACTAAATACTGCTTCACTAAAAATGTTTGTTCGGAAAACAACCCAGTACTCAGATGTTCCTAGGAAATGAAAGACATACCACTGTTATCTTTTTTTGTTGAAAGGAGAATAAATTATTATGCAGGCTGAGAGGGGTTCCCAAACTTTTTCATATGACTATAGGAAAGAAGGCCAATATAATTGTAGGTGATCAGGAACACCCCATTATGTATAAGTCAGAAACCGTTGCCCAGAGAACGCAATTACTCCACTATTGAAAAGGAATCTCTGCTGATGAAAAGGGACCATCATTACTTATGGGATTAAATGTTTACTTTGGTAGCCAATCATGCCCCACTACAATGGCTGTATTGGTAGAAAGACACAAATTCTAGACTCACTATATTGCTTTATTCAAGCACAGCTATTTAATTTTTCAGTTTGACACCATCCTGGTGCAAAATATGTTAATGCAGATGTCTTCTCCCAACAATTGGGCTATGCTTTTGTGCTTTAAAGCTGATGCAATTACAGAGAAAATGCAATTTCAGGCAGATACTGTTTTAATAGATTTGTCAATTACAGCTTTGCACAAGTCACATATCGTACGGTAACAAAAACCTATATAACTGATGAATTGGCAATACAAACAGTTTACCGGTTTTTCTCTTTTACAGACTCTCCATGTAGCTTGTGGCCCTGCCACTCTGCAGATCAATAGTGCTGAAGAAAACTCCTTTCATATTAATTTCCAGATACTCGCAACTGAAGTGAAATGATTGAAAGCATTTCTCACATTTGCTGTGTGTGTTTAAAGGACTCCGAAACTGTTCCAGTGTGCACCCTCTGTTGGCATACCACTGCAGATTAATAATAAGTTGTGGTGAAAACAACATTGGGTCATTTAAGGCATTGCCAATTCTTGATTTGTTTAACTATTTTATTTTGATTAGTTAATGAAGCAGTTTAACAACTGTCTAGATGAATTATTGATATGAATAGAAAGGGTAGTGGAACAATTAGTGCTGCTGCCTCTTAGGTCCAGGATACTGAAATCATACAAAAAAGGTCTGGGCAGTGCCCATTTGGAATTTGTATGTTTTCTCCTACATGCGTATGGATTTTCTTCTGGGTACTCCTCCAACATGTTTTTTAATTATTGACATCAGATTGAAACACTATGAGTAGAGATGTTTATGTGTGATTGTGGCTGTGAAGGTCTTCTATTAGATTTTGGGTTGAATCCTGCCTTGCCCCCAGCTTCCTGTAAATATGAACTGGCTAAACAAGTTAGAAAATGGTTAGAAGATTTTCCCATTAAAGGGGACAGGATTAATTGCAACAAGGGGAATTCATAAGTCTCAGAAATATACAGACTGCATTCTCAGATACAATATATTCAATACGTTGTTCATATAGTTGTTGAGAGAAATAGCTGTGCATCGTTTGTAATTTCCCAGCCAAACACCTGCAGAATGAATTCATAGAAATGCAACGAAGCATTTTATTCTCTTATTGCTTCCCATCCAATATATTCATCCTGGTTCACATTCATGCTCTTAATGACTTTAATTCTCCCCTCCTTAAATTTACCCAAGGTTCCCACTAGCATACAATATAGTGGCATACTGCAGTGTAAGATATCCAGATTATAGTGCTGATTTATTGTGCAGAATGTAGTTGTAATCTTTTCTTTTGAAGTTTTATTTCTTGTTTGAAATACTGCCAAGAAAACAAGTATTAATATCATCTTTATCATCACCTGCTAGTTAAAGATCATCATGAATCTTCAAAAGCTTTCAATCCTCAGTATCCACTGAGCTTTCTACCCATTCATATTCATCTTGAATCTGTAACTGTTTTGGATTCTACTCCCACATTGCGTTAGTCATTTGTATAGTACGCAAATATATTTTGTGGTATAAAGTGTTGAGCAAATGACCTATACAGTTGTTGTTTTTTGATCATTTAGGATAATACTTTGAATTACCAGTTGTGCGACAGCCTGCTCATTAAAATTCCCTGTATTTTTCTGAATATTTCTCAAAGAAACGAAGGACTTTAGTGAGCAAAGATTATGGCTTTTCACAATTTGTTATACAGAAATACACATATGGTATATGATTTATACAAAGATATATAAATAGACAAAGAGAAAGAAGGAAATAGAGAAGATTTGTATTTGCTAATTTCCATTCTATCAAGCAAAGTACAAAGATGATTAAATACATTAATATTTATAAATGAACTAACAAATAATTTAGTAATAAAACTAATTTTCCATAGAAAATGGCAATGTGGGGCACTCCAAGTACGGCAGAAAAAAGAAAGCTCTACACCTTTTTTATGTTTATTTGTAAAAAAAAAAAAAAGAAAGTACAGAACGCAATACCAATGAAAATTTTCTAAAGAAGAGAAAAATCTAGCACTGTAAATATTGCAGCAAAGATTTTTTTCATTAATGTTGGGAGATTTGCCAAATCATTGCCGCCTTTTTAACTGGTCTGAGTAAAGGCCTTTGGCTGATAGTTAGCAGTAAGATTTGCCTCATAGTCACACTGGATTAAATAAGATGATATAATTCTTTATTGTCTACCTTGTACATTAGCTAGATGCAGAAAATGGTAAGGTTTAAATGAAGAAAATAACAAGTTATAATGTTTCTCAGTAAGCAAATAAAATATTCCAGCTTCACAAAAGAGGAAGCATTTTGCCGAGTTGAAGAAAACAATCTGCAGTTTTAGACTGAGTCTCTGAGGACCCCACCAGCTCAGAATTGGAAGGCATGGAGGAGCAAGTCATTAAGGAAAAATTATGCTTAATAAAATTTTATACCTATGATTAATCCTTAGGGGCCTTGCAGCAGTTTATAGTTTCAACAAACACGTTTTACATATTGAATACAATAATGAAATTTCAAAAGGAAGAGCACATTGTGCTAGCAATATTTTTTTTAACGGCTGCAGGTTTTAAGGGCCTAGACTTCAGAAGCAGACATGAGACCTTTTTTCAATCAATCTAAAGTGTTCACAGGCTTGCAGTTCCTTAACATAAAAGCTGTTAGAGAGAAATGAACTACAAATAGTTTATTAAAAATCCATGCATTTTAGAAAATTATATACAATTAAAACTGAAAACAAAAGATGTCTTTCTCTACAATAGGGAAACCTGCCAACATGGTAGTTAGCAGGTTTTTTAGTTATCTGCAGTCTAATTATTGTTCTAATATATTCTTCATTCTGGCTCTAGAAACACAGACTATTGTGATTGTTTAATATGCTCCTATTGTGTTAAAATGGCTTAACCCTTCTTTCTTCTGCCGCAAGACTTTAGGTTCATTGCTGGACATGATCTCATTGCTGTCCTAAAATATTGTGTCACTTTTTTGTCATTTTAAAAGGCATTTTCTTTTATATCTGGTAAAATTAGACCTCCAAAATAATGAAACAAAGGCAACTGCTCTCTGTTCAATTTACCTGCATTTGATGTTATCTGCTTTATAAATCATGTGCTGTTTTGCCATTGCTGGAGGAGTGTGCAGTTTTCAAACCATTCTAAGATTTTGTAAGTGCCTGTTGCCTAACTTCTGAGCCTCCTGACCCAGTCCCTTTGCCTTATGGGTAGTGAGTGTTCATGTCAGCGATATACTGTTTCTTCATGTTGAGCCTTTCACCACTCTTAGACTTGGCTTGAGAAATAAATCCCTGTACCATTAAATCAGATGGGTTTTTATTAAAAGCCTTCATGTGAACCTTATTTAGTATTGCCCTAATACCAGTATTCACTGAGCAACCATTCCAGGAACACAAGGCTCCTGGTATCATCAGTGTTAGTAATGAGCAAACCCCATGCAGTTTTCTTTGCCAAGACTTCGGTGAAATCACTGAAATATTTGGGAAATTTGTCAAACTACGCAAAATGAAGTCACTGGGGAAGGAGGAACGGAAGTAGTTTTGAGTGGATTATAATGGTGCAGTGGTCTTCTGAGTGTCCCTGAGGGTTAGGGAGCATCTGCCATTATGCTGGTCTGATTACTGTGGCCAGAAATGTTAACTGTGCTGTGAAGCAGCCTGAAACAACAAAAGACACAGACAGAAAGAATACTACAAACAAAATCCAACAAGTGGCCACGAACTAGAAATAAGTAAGTAAAATACAGATCATTGTGCACACAGAGTTCTGCCGTTAGGGCACACATTGGCCATGCCACTTAGTGGCAGTGTTGTGTTGCCTTGTTCCATTGTTTGAAGTTGTGACCATGGGCACAGCTGGAACTTTTTTTTTTATTTCCAATGAATTTGCACAAATGTTTTGCACTTTTTTCTTCCATCGAGAAGAAAGAACCATCTTGCAAACAGTAATAAATCTTGTTATTATTATTTCACAGGGGCTCCTCTGTTTTCTGACAAGGGGAAGGCTCCTTTATGGCTTGTTTTGAGAGCGTAGCTGGGTGCATGATGCATAATTGGCCATGTGGTGCTGTACTATAAGTGATCTGCGTTATATGTATATCAGGTAGCACTACAGTCAGCTAATGTACCCCTCAAATGAAAATACTGCATTTTTTTAAATGCTTGCAGAGTAGAAATCCAACTAGAGTTCTGCTCGTTGTGACATCACACAACAGTGTGGCAAATCAGCAACAATCTACAGCAGACATGCATGACAGTTCTGCATATGGCTGCTACAGCACTGTGATGTCACATTGGCCTAGCAAAGCATCATTGATGACGGGAAAAAATGTTTGCCTAAGTTGGCTGTATGGCAAATTTCCATAAAACTTTTTGGTGAACAAGGTCACCGGCAAACAGAGCACATTTGCTGTCAAAAACACTTTAGCGAATTTTGCCAATCAACACTAATCAGCATGAAGGCAGACACCTAACCTCTATGGGGAGACAATTATTGTGCACACACCAACTCTCACTCATTTTTGGCAAGGTTATTGTTACCAATCAACCTTTTCTGCAGTTCTTTGGAAATTTGAGTATCAAGAGAAAATGTAGCATACAAGCTACTTCACTACTCAAAACTCAGACACTTAGGAAAGAAGGCCATTTTATTTTGAACCTGCTGAATGCACACAAAGGAAAGTTACATTTTAAACTTGTCCTTCTAACTTTGACTGCATTAAGAAGTTACTTGTACATTTTAAACCTTGGTAATTCAAGGGGCTGTTGCGTTGTCAAAATTCAGGAGCAGTCATTGATCCATACTTATTTATTTTTGAAAGACATGTGATATGTCAGTTGAGGTGGAGAACTGGGAGAATAACCCAGATGCAGCATGCACAATTTATGAACCTAAAGTGATAAGAACACAGTCTATCACAAAGCACAGTAGAGCATTTGTGCAACCATGCAAGTTTAGAAATTCTAATCAACATAACATCAAGGTTTAAATTTTGAGTGTAATTGGAAACTTTAGAAAAATTTGAGCCATATATGTACTGAAAACCCAGAAGGTACCACAGCAGGGATATGACTCTATGAAGTAAACACTGTGAAGCAGTAAACCAGTGTCGACCAATTTTCTCATTCTGATTCTCATTGCCTGAAGTCATTTTGGCACAAAACAGGACGCCAGTAGGACACTATCTCACCATAGGGTACATTTACTTATACACCCATCTGTCGTAACCTCTCCTGGGAAATCTGAAACATTTTTGCATATGATTGTTATATTCTTTTATATGATAATTTTGTATCACTGTCAGAACATCATTTTGTTTACCATGGCTCCTCCATTTTGTGTGAATTTGTCATGGGTGTCAGCATATTGTTTGCAGTTTCCATGCATGGTTGCTGACAAAGTAGCACACAACCTGTTGACCTCTTATGTTGCCACACTCACTTTATAAAACATGATGATGTGCATTTCCTGGGGTTTCCTGGTGTTTAAAGTTTTTACTAAAAGATTATTATTATCTTTGTGTCCTTTTAGGGTTAAGGCACTTCCATAAAAAATAACTGTTGGGACTTTCTTGGTTTGATTTCTCAATTCAGTGCTTTCTTGATTATTAGATTCTGTTTACTGTTATATATAGATATATATATATATATATATATATATATATATATATATATATATATATATAATATATATATATATATATATATAATATATATATATATATATATATATATATATATATATATATATATATATAGTGGAACCTCGGTTTGCGAGTAACTTGGTTTACGAGTGTTTTGCAAGACAAGCTACAATTTGTAATAAATTTTAACTTGATAAACGAGCAAGGTCTTGCAGTACGAGTAGTATGTATACACTTTGTCTGCTGAGCGTCATGTGATCACAACTGAGCTGATGGTTCTTCTCTCTCTCTCTCTCGCTGCGGGATTGTGGGCAATCGTCTCCTATTCTCCGTCTGAGTCAGCGTGCCTCACTCATATAGTCAACATCTGTACGAGCGTATACTGTTTACTACAGCATTGTGACTCTGTGTGTGTGTCTGTGTGTGTGCCCCGTCTTGCACCCCAAAACACGAAGCTGAGTCTCAGTACTTTAGCGACACCAGCTTTACTCAACTTGAAACAGCAACAGCGCGGTTATTTATTGTAGTGGGATCTGCCACTCTCCTATACACAGGCACAGCAGTCAGGCAGGATCGTGGCCAAGTAGTACTGTGCCCTGCGCATTTATAATGTTCCTTGTTCCTTGTATCACCCATCGACGGCAGGCGCTTATAGCATGTTTGTGATCTTTTCGGATTCGCTTTTACTGCGAACTGCTACAGCGCTGGGAGACAGCGATTGCTTTGGGACGCTCTTCCGCATGTCGCCCCGTTGGGTGCAATCCCACAAGAGTTTAGAAACTCACTCACACCAGCCATGATTTTTTTCAAAGATAAAGTGCAGGTTAATTTGTTTTATGTATTTTTACTTTATATTTTGTATTAATCATTTTTATATGAATAGTTTTGGGTTGTGGAACGAATCATCTGAGTTTCCATTATTTCTTATGGGGAAATTCACTTTGATATACGAGTGCTTTGGACTGCGAGCATGTTTCCGGAACGAATTATTCTCGCAAACCGAGGTTCCACTGTATAACTCTTTTTTACAACCCTTGCTTGTTTCCCTGCTATTTTTACATTTTTCCTATGGTTTCACTTATCTCTCTGTATTTTTGTGCAGTCTACCTTTTTAGGCAGTTCTGGCTTGAAAAACAGTACACCATTGTCATTCACATTATGACAGTCTAGAGTTGCAATGAACGTAACATGCAAGATATGGAAGTAATCCATACCAACAGTCTGTTCAAACCTCAGATGGGGACCAAACTAGTATTCCAAACCTTGACCACAGATCTATAAGTGAGTACTATTCCAAAAAACAAAAACTTAGGATACATATCAACAACTGTATAGTAATACTGAATAGCCTGGCAAAACAGATTGACACTGAGTTTTCTGAAAGTATTGTGGCAGTAAATAACATTATATACTCCATATTAACACTAAGTTTTGGAATGTTTTCCAAAATCATTTGTAACTAAAGTAGCACGTTAAATCCTTCATAATTTTATTCCCTCCGGCTAACTCTTATACCAACCTTAAACTGATATCACATTACAGTAATCCCCCGCCTATCGCACAAGTTACGTTCCAGACCCACCCGCGATAGTTGAAAATCCGCGATATAGAAAGACCACATTTTTTTATAGTTTAAGCCTTAAAATACCCATCCCACACGCTTTAAACACATGTAAACTTATTAAAACACACTTTGTAAACACATTTGATATGTGGATGTTGGGCTAAGGATATGAGTAACATCTCTCTATTATAAAACATTTTAACTTCACACAAGTCAAGGCAATGAGACAGGATAAGAGCTGCTGTAGAGGCTTTTAAATGATTGACACGCAGAGTGACAAGCTGAAAAACAAGCAGCACAGAGCCAGCACAAAGTCCACTTCTCCTTAGCGTGCATTCAGCTCCCCACTTCCCAAGACGAAGTGTCAGGAGCGTAGCGCACCTCTGGGGGAGGGGGAGGGGGGGTTTGAGCAAAGCAATTGTGACCAGATCCGAGCAGTTCTCCTTAGCATGCGTTCAGCCGTCAAACTTTCCCCACCCCACCCCCCACCTCCTCCAACTTCTTCAGAATGCGCAGAGCAAGCAGAACAGGTATGCATCTTGGCAGAAGCAGCACAAAGCCAGTAGCTGATCTGTCCACTTCTGCTTAGCGTTCGTTCAGCTCCCGCCCCCCCCCCCCCCATCACAAAGCGAGCGGCAGAAACGCAAAGTGGAAAAAGGACAGCTGCTGTACAGGCTTTTAAGTGATTGACGTAAAGCGCGACAAGCACAACACGCAGCTGGCCAGCAGCAGCAGCAAGACACCAGCTGAACCGATCGCATCTCTTTAGTGTGCGTTCAGACCCCCCTTTCACAACGCGAGCAGCGTTTTAAGGAGATTTAACCATGCCCGGGGCAGGAAATAAAGGACAAATATCGTTTTTACAAAAGTTTTAAAGTAAGAATGAAAATAATGCATATGTAACAATTCCCATGAAAATAACAATCTCTTTAAATTGTTTATCCGGTAAACCAAACGAGGGAGTGGGCGAGCGAAGCAAGCAGGGTGCGGAGCCCCCTAGTAATAATAATAGTATTAATAAATCTGCGATGTAGCAGGGGCGCAATAGCTGAACAGCTATAGAGCGGGGGATTACTGTAAATGACTTTTAGTCATGGGCCATGTTAAACTTGTTGACTGCAGTTGCTGGTCTCATTGCTGTACCATGTCAATTTAAATGACTGAAAATCACTGGGCATGTCTAATTTATAGACTGCGAGCCGACCTTCCAGCACAGTCATGCTCACCCCTTTATCTGACAGCCAATAACATGCTGCCTGATGGAGCCACTTATGTACAAAATGTTAACAGGCACAGCAAGTTCACCTCGCTGAGCTTTCTTACTTTTTAACATTTTGTTGTGATACATAAAACATGACACATCAGTCAGATGAACTTCTCTTCTGTTTGTTAGGTCCAAAACATGCACGTTCCTTATTCTTCATTGCTGCATTATATGCATTGTACCACTGGATGAGTATTCATTGGTTTTCATATGGCCCATTTCCAAAAACCTGTCTGATTTTATTGGGATGAGTTGTGGACTAGTTGGATCAAGTCACTTGGCATGTCATATTACAAGATTGGATTCATGCCAGTTAGTCGCTGACTGTGACTGACTTGCATTATGTACTGTAAATGATTGCTATGACTGAAAATTGCTGGAAAAGTTGTATAATGTGACATGGCTTTTAGCAACATACAAAGACTGCTACATGTAACATATTAAATTCATGTCACTACAATTCTCTGAAAATTTAGAATATTAAGATTATACTTGAGTTAGGTGATATTATTTTTACAGTGTAATTGTTATGATATGCACCACATAGAAAAACAAAAAGGAGCAGACCTCCAAAAACTCAGACAAAAAGGCAAGGCCAACACTGGTTCAGGTCTGAGCCCCAGGAAAAGGCCTCACCTGAGGCATCCTTTACCCAAAATTCAAGACACGGACTGTTTGGCCTGCACAGGCCCAAAAATGGGCCTAAACTTTTAAAGTTAAAAAAGATTCACAAAAAGGATGTGAGGGAAAACTATTAAACCCCTCAATCCTAAAAAACAAAGTAAAGTTCTAAAGATTTATTAAGAAGATTCCATAGGATTGCAAGAAATAAGGCAAGAGGAACATGCAAAGCAAAAACAGGTTTGGTCTAAGTGGTGAAGCCTTAATGCAAACAAATCCAATAAACATCATGCAGAAACTCTACCTTACAGTGAAAACAGGGGTCAAAAGCCATATAATCCAAAGAATAAAAACAAAGTGAAACAAAAACAATAACCACTGCTATTAAGCCAAACCTGTAGAACATTCTAAAGCTTTGACTTAAGTACTGCAGGGGCCAATTCCCAAACTGCATTAATAGGTGGCCCTGCCTCCTTAGGTTCTACATACAGTACAGAGAGCTGGGCAGAACACAAGCAACACTACAAAGAAACATAAATTAACCAAAAAACAATGACAAAGAGAGAGAGGTTGGGAGCATACGTTGATAGTGTGTTGCCTCAATGACAAAACAAAACCAAAAACAGAATTAATAGAATAATATACACTATTCTATATAAATCACAACAAAAAAATTAACAAGAAATAAACTTGAGCTTGAGCAACAACCATGGCTG
This sequence comes from Erpetoichthys calabaricus, assembly GCF_900747795.2. Classification (NCBI taxonomy): domain Eukaryota; kingdom Metazoa; phylum Chordata; class Cladistia; order Polypteriformes; family Polypteridae; genus Erpetoichthys; species Erpetoichthys calabaricus. The sequence goes on from NC_041406.2 coordinate 46,061,240, forward strand.
TACATAACAAAAATGTAGTGATACATTTCTGGGATTATATCATATCGATACATTGCTAAATTAATTGAAATCATTTCTCTTGTTAATACTTACAAATTATTATTTATTATTATTATTCTAAGGTTGCAGTAAGTTTTACTTTGACAGAAGTGTTTTCTGTATTTCAGCTGGTTATAGAGCATAATGGTAATGAAGAAAAAAGAAAGACAAGAAGCGAGGGTACTTTGTCTCTGATCACTAACTTAAGAATTCAACACTTACATATTATTTAATTTACATCATTGTTTAGTACCTGATAACCCTTCAGGCTTTTGGAGTCTAGTTACAACTGTTGTTAAGTGTCTCTGCAATGTGTATACAGTATATATATATATTTATATATATATATTGTAACGATATGGGAAAGCAATTGCCACTGATGCTGTGTGTTCTAAAAAGTAAAAAAAAAGGGAGACTGCACTGAGTACTGTGGAGAGGGGCAGGCAGAGACACAACTGCCACTCTTAATAAGCAGCCTCTGGGGTGCTGGGGAGTAACGACTTTTGGAAAGCAGGTTCAGGTAAAAGAAGAGTGTGTTTAACTCGTGGTGTGGGATGATTTTGAGTTCAGTGCTTGATTGCTTGTCCTGACTACGTTGTTTTTTGGCTTGTGAAGTGAGAAGAAAATAAATAAACCCATTGATTAGTTTTTTTGGACAATTACCACCACTTGCTTGACGAGATTTATTTGCCCGCCTGGGAAGGGATACTACAATATATATATAGTCACACACGTGTGAGTAGGAGACAGCTAAAGGACCTTAATAATAGTAATTCTACGCCAGACCAGGGGGCAGCGAGATTCACTAATTGTCTTTCTCAGTCCCTTGCAGACCTTTCTCTGGGAATCCTGTATGGTTCCGGTGCCTCTGATGATGTCACTTCCATTTCCGCCGCTTTCAACGACATCACTTCTGGTTCTGGCACCTTCAATGATGTCACTTCCGGTCTCCTGAAGATGTCACTTCCAGGTAGGGTTGGGTGGGTTTTTTTTTTAGTATGTGGTGGTGGTGGCTGATGACCACTTCCGGTTCTGGGCCTGATGACATCATTTCCTGCCCTGGCCTTTAAAGCTGCCATCTTGCCTACACATCATCAGTTCTGTTTTAGACTCATCTCACAATTATTTCAATTACCTTTTGCAGCCAAGGCACATTATACAGGTGGCTGCCCCAAACTTTTATGATGTTTTTGTGTTGTTCTTGCGACAATATATATATATATATATATACAGGTAAAATTCCATTACAACGAATAACTTTACAATGAAATTTTCATTACAACAAAGTATTTTTACGGTCCCGAGAGCTTCCCCATATGACATGAGTCTATAGAAATCTCGTTACTATGAAGTACATTCAGCAGATACTTTCATTACAACGAAGTGCACAAACAACCTTGGAATGCCTGAATGAATCATCCACAGAGTAGTTAGTTCTGTGGCCACAGCTCAGTTGTGCACAATGATCCCCAAACAGAAACACTGTAATTTTTTTTTCTTTCTTCGAACTTTCCTCGTACTGTTTTTTTTTTTGTCTTTTTTGTTTCCTGCGGTTTTCAGTGATACCTTTTGCTTATTGCTCGTCAACATTTGAAAAACATCCATTGGAATTTAATTAATTGTCACCCTCCTATAGAAATGGCAGACATGAAAAACGATAACAGTTCATATTAGAAAAAAAAACTTTAATTTTTTGCAGCTCTTGATTGAAAAAGAAAAAAGACGTTGCCAGTGAATTTGAAATTTCGCCATCGACACTGTCAACTTTCTTGAAAGAAAGAGCAAAAAAAGAAGAAAGACTTCGAAAAAGCCGTTTTTATGTGGTTCAGTGATGCTCGTTCAAGAAACATTCCTATTAAAGCGGCACTCAAAAGGGTTCAGAAACCTCACAATATGAAGAAGAAATAGTGATTCGGCTCCTGATTGATAACTGTGCTGCCCACAACATGCTTCGACATTTAGATAATGTTCGCGTTGAATTCCTCCCACCCAATTGCACGGCAGTGCTTCAGCCATTAGATTTGGGCATCACTCGCACCCTGAAAGTGTATTATCACAAGGAAATGCTGAGAAAAATTCTTGTCAGCATAACTTGTAGGCAGGAGGAGATTAAAATTAACGCGAAAGAAGCTATTGAAATGATTGCAAACGCCTGGATACAAGTTAAAGAAAGCACTATAGTAACAAATATAGAATCTCATTACAACAAAATTTTCGTTACAACAAAATATTTTTTAGGTCCCTGGGAGTTTGTTGTAACGGAATTTTACCTGTATATATAACTTATATATATATATCTATACTAATAAAAGGCAAAGCCCTCACTGACTGACTGACTGACTGACTCACTCACTCACTCATCACTAATTCTCCAACTTCCCGTGTAGGTGGAAGGCTGAAATTTGGCAGGCTCATTCCTTACAGCTTACTTACAAAAGTTAGGCAGGTTCCATTTCGAAATTCTACGCGTAATGGTCATAACTGGAACCTGTTTTTTGTCCATATACTCTAATGGAGGAGGCGGAGTCATGTATCGCGTCATCACGCCTCCTACGTAATCACCTGAACTGAAAACAAGGAAGAGATTTACAGCATGACTCAAACGTGGGAACGAAGGTAAATGACGTTAATTGTTGAGTGTCTTTTAATACTGTTTAAGCATACATATTAACACATGTGCAATTAAACGTGTGCATTTACGGGGTGATTTCTCAGGCTTAAAAGCTCGCCTTTTATTAAAAAGGTAAATGCAAACTGTTTTCATTCTGAAGGGCACAAACCACGTTAGATTTCATGCTCAACAGTAAGCTTAGCACACAGCTTAGTCATATTACAATCGGAGGGGGGGTA